>NC_136002.1:10079807-10109807 GCF_048128805.1 Centroberyx gerrardi
GTGTGTGTGTACCTGTCGGACTGCGGCACATGATGACAGGCGTACCCGATGCCTGGCTGTCGACGCTGAGGGCGGGGCTAAAGACCATGGAGGAGGCTGTAGAGGGGTGGCTGGCCTGGGGGAGGGGGAGAGGAGAGGAGGGAGAAGAGGAGGGAGGGATGAACACATAGTGTGAGATGGAGGAAGAGGTGGAGGAGGAAGGCGACGGGAGAGGCACACTGAAGCGATGCAGTGATACTCTGCAGTGACTTAAACCTTGCTGTGCAAAGCTCTTAGTTTAGCTCATTTCTCTGACTCAATAAACGAGCATGAACAATATTAACTACATACTGCATCTGTGCAGAATGATCCCAGCTAAATACTGACAGCAGGAACGATGTGACAACGCTTTCTCACAAAAGACAAAGCGAGACCGACAAGCGCTGCCGTCTGATACACAGCGAGTGACAGGAGCTGTAATCATGAGAATCACTAGCTGTCCTGACATTCAACGCTCTCTGCCGGGTAGTCGCACTTCTGGGTAATTACAGACTATTCCATCCATGGATGCTTTGACACCTGAACGTCTGATACAACAAACTCACGCTCCATTGAGAATGTGTTCCCGTTTTTACCCACGCCACTTCCATTGCTCTCCTCTCGCTTGTCAAGGCTCGCTCTTACTGTGAGACCGGCTTTAGAAGGTGAATAATGGAAGAAGTAGGAGGTTGTTTACTTGTTGTTTGCTGATAATTTTACCACTATTTAGGGTTTAGGGTTATTTACTGTACTGCTGAGCCAGCAGTGCAAACGCTTGTTTTGTCCACAGCACCTTGTGAGTTTTACTAAACAATTTCTTCCTGCAAAATTTCTGTTTTACACTTGGCATTGTGTGTTGTATACACAATGCCAAGTTCCTCTGAATGGAATGTAGCAGATTTTATTTTCTACTGTACTCACTGTCTCCAGTTCCTCCAGAGCCTCTGTTTCTCCTGTGGTGCTGCTGAAGCTACTGGTGCTGGACGAGGAGCGAGAGATGTTCGGCCTGCCGCCGCTGCACTCCTTCAGCTTGATGAACGGCCTGCAGAGAAGACAGAGAAGAGTTGGAGCAAAGCTTCAGACGGGATGCTGTACAGAAGACTGACAAATGTGACAGAAGAACTAGGGAAGAAGCACAATTCTCTAATGAGGGGATTTAGACATACATTGTGCAGCTTGGGGGCATCACACTTTCTTGCTGTTCACTCATCTACAAATTCATTTTAAATCACTGTCATGACACCAGCAAAAAAAACCAACAACAACTTCAGCTCAGTTTCCCTTTACTTGTCTTCCTCTGCTGAGTGTAGAGGAGTATTGAGATGATCTCCAGGATAAACAGATTTGGTCTCACCTCTCTTTGTTGGGGCAGATCTCAGGCGAGCTGGGATTGGACGACGTCTCTGACCTCACTTCCTGGGACAGCGGGCAGAACTCCGGAGGCTTTTGGTCGCTGCAGACAAAAGAAACACATGAGCAACGACGGAAACTACGTCACACACTTCCCGTTCCCGAGTCTGACATCATCGCTACCGACCTGCGTGTGTGTCTGTCCGAGGGGGTTTCTGTGCTGGAGTGGAGGCGAGGGAAGAGGCCTGAGCGCCGTTTCACCGGACTCTTCAGAGGAGACTTGGCTGACAACGCAGGGGGCTGAGGGTCACAGATCAGAGAAGAAGAAACCTTTTTAATGATGGGATTACAGCAGGTTACGTAACTCACTGGTTGACAAAAGGATCACACTTTGGATTCTTCTAGGTTTTAGAGATATAGAATGGGGAACTTCCAGAATGGATATCTAGTATTTTGGAGGAGAATTCTTGATGGTATTCAGTGTGAAACAGCCTCTTCCATCACAACTATCCATGACCCATATATCCATCTTTCCCATCCCCCTCTCTCTCTCTCTCCCTCCCTCCATCCCTACTCACAGTGAAGGTGCTCTTTGTGCATTCGCTGGTGCTCTGGGGCAGCCCTCCTCCGCTCAGGCTGGCCGGGACCCCTCCTCCCACCCCGGGGCTCCGGTGGCGGTGAGACCCCACCATGGTCTCCATGGAGTGGCTCCTCACCCGCATGGCCCTCTGGAGGAAGGAGAGGGAACGGAGAGTGGGCGGAAGAGGGAAACACAGACGGAAGGGGAAGTAAGGAGGTCAAGAGAGGAGAAGTTGGAGACGGGGAGAGAGGGGTGACGGGTGTGGAAAAAGAAGATAAGGAAGAAAGAGGAATAAAAGGTTAAATAAGCACTAATGCAGCGTTCATTTTTCATATATGAAGAACAGGATCATAGATGCACCATACAAACACCAGAGGGGGCAGTTCTCCAACAAAAACACTTGGAGTGGATGAACATGTTTCTTGTTAGGTGTTACCCTCATCATTTTATATAGTTATATAGCTTGGGTCATTAACATCAAGGATCATAAAGGGTTATTTCTTGAGTTCATCATACATTCCAGCCAATAAAATTCAGATAAATAAATACAATTACAAAAAAGATGAAATATGTTTTTTTTAGTCTTGCTATGTGCTCATTTTCTTTGAAGGCATAAACACAACAAACAACAACATATGAAAGAATGTTTATTATTTTCGTGATCATCTTATTGTGATGCATTTACAGTAATGCTGACAGGTAATACACAGTGACTGCCAGGGCAGCGATGAGCACAGCGCCCCCAGTGGCTGACTGCAGAAAGTGCAAAATAGCTGTCCATAATGCCTGTGAAAGAGTAAGAGCCAAATAGTCAAATTAGGGACACACACACTCATCTGACACACACACAGAAATACACACATCCTAGTGGTCCTATTAACATTAATTAGCCTCTCACTGTGGACAAAACAGCAGGGAGAGACAGCAAATAGCTGAAGGGCAAGAGAATAAGAGAGGGGGGAGTCAAAGATGGAAGGATGGGGAAAGAAGGAGATAATGGAAGAAGAAGCAAATGAAGGCAGAAAGGGGGAGTCTATCAAAGGTGTCAGAAGCGTATGGGCAGAGAGGTGTGTGTATCCATCTGCACACACACACACACACACTCTAAATATAAGGTCAAAATCTTCTAACGTGAAGAAAGAAAGGGCCAGTGACGGTGATATTACAGCATATGCGTCTTGCAAACGCGTGACATTTAGTTGACCTACAGCAAGAAAACCTCAAAGACTGAAATGATGCCGGTTAAATAAATGTCACACAATTGAGAGGAGATCGCATGCCGTCGTCTATGCTTTTTGTCCAGCTTGGTGTTCACCTTGAAGGACTCCAGCAGACCGCCGTGTCCCCCGTTCTCCAGCTTGTCCTCGTCTCCCGCCTGGCCCAGCCCCAGCGTGGCCTGGCTCTGTCTGTGCAGCTCATCGTGGAGATTGTCCAGCAACGCAGCTCGCGTACGCCCCTGGAATACACACACACAGGCACGCGCGCACACACACACACACACACACACACACACACACACACACACACACACACACACACACACACAAAGCCACGCAGGCACATGCACACACCGCAGGGCAGCCATTTATCATCTGGGTGGCGGTGATGATGGAGATGATTGAGGAAGAAGATGAAAAGTGATTGAATGCACGCTGCGGTGTTTGAGTATGTGTGTGTGTGTGTGTGTGTGTGTGTGTGTGTGTGTGTCACCTCTAGTTTGGCGAATTTGTCGGACTTGTAGCAGGCGTTTTCGGCATTGATCAGCTTTGTCAGCAGGAAGTCTCGAAACTCAGGACCCTGGAGAGGGAGAAAGAGAGAGAGGGAGAGAGAGAGGGAGAGGGAGAGAGAGAGAGAGAGAGAGGGAGAGGGAGAGGGAGAGAGAGAGAGAGAGAGGGAGAGGGAGCGAGGGAGAGAGAGAGAGAGGGAGAGAGAGAGCGAGAGAGAGGGAAAAGGGGTGAGGGTAGGACAGGAAAAAGAAAAGAGGGAGAGGAAGAGAGAGAAAGAGATGAGGAAGGAGAAAAGGTGACCTTCATCAGCAACATACCGATTACAGCAGTGAAACACACTGTGAAGAATGTGTGAGTGTCAGCCTCACTGGTTAAGATTCTTCTGTTGTCTGTGTCAAATCCTCTCTGTTCCTCCTGTATTGCAAATGATGCATTAACAAGTCATATAATCTTGTATTGAGTCTTACAATCTTATTTTGTTTCCACTGCAGTTTTGTTTAAACAAGTTGATTTGTTAGTGGAAGCAAGTGAAATTACCTCACCCCACCGGCAGATTTTCTCATTTGTTTTAAGAAAAGTAAGATTTTAAGACTCAGTGCTAGATGATAAAATGACTTGTCAAGATGAAGGGTTTTCACACTGTGTTGCTCTCTCAGTTCTCTCTCTCTCACCTTCTTGAAGACGGCTGGGTTAGGGAGAGGAGGTCCAAAAGGAGGGACGTCCTCCCTCGCTGTAACAGACACCTGTGGACATGAAACAAACTACAGTCACACATTACTAGCAGTATTTTCAGGAAGGCTCAGGCTTCAAGCAGAGAGGCAGAAACAAAGTCTGAATATCCATTCATTAGCTCCTAACTTGACAGCACATCGTCATTGCATGTGGTTAGTGCTTCATTATGCATCTTATCGACTGAAGTTCTGGAGATGAACTTTGTTGTATCTCTGTTTATAAAGTTTCTCACTTATCCATATTGTGTTTTCTGCATGGGTATCCAGCCAAGAGAGACCAATAGTATTTACAAATACTTCTTATGGTTTGTACACAACTCGAATATAAAATAAGCAAAATAAATAGTAGAAATAATAAAACAATAAAAGCAGTAAAGTAGAATACAAACAATTGTGGGGTTATGTGAACATATGTTGGCAACAATTGTTTGGCAATAATGTTAAATAGACTGTCAAAGTGGGAAGTATGGAGAAGAAATGAATCACTAACATTTATGGATTTACTTACTGTTGTTACTTACAAATGTTACTAACAGTCTCAATTGCTAACTGAAACATGGATTACTAAATATGAAAGGTTTGGTGTATATGTAGCTATATACCAAATAATATAAGAAAATACAAGTCGATATAAGTAACATATAGGGATATATGAGTCCTGATGTGAGAAAACCCATCCAGTCAGATTGATACCTTGTACGTTGTGTGCTCTGTGCACGGGTTCTCCACCTGCACCAGCACATAGGCATGCAGGAAGTTGGAGGCGATCATGTCCGGGACAAAAGGCGTGGCCTCTTCCTGGAAGACTGCCGCCACAATGTCATTTCCTATGTGCCTCTTCCTCTGGAGCTAAGAAACAAGAGGAGCAGAGATTTATCACTTGTCAAACCCTGCTTTCATTTTGCAATTATGTAGTTCAGAGGCATGGAGGATAGAGAAGACATTACAGATTTTAAAGAGAAGAACACAGTTTCTCCATCACACGTAATCCTTTGAATGCAACTCTCAGATGGAAGTTTATTTGTTTCAAATGAGATGCATTGCATTGGATTTAACCAGCTTTTGAGTTGAGTAACCAAACCATATTTTGTTTACCCCATTTCTTTTTACCACCGTTCTCTGGTGTTCATGTTGAAAACAGATTAGCAGTGACAATAAGATCACATGTGGTCAGTACCAACACCTGACCAGTTTCATCTCAATGTGTTTAGCTACAGCATCCTTACACCCGACTCTGTGACAGCTTGCATCGAGCATTAAGCGTGATCAAAGTCTAAGTACCTGCTGGATGTCTCCCTCAGTGAAGGGAAGCTTGGTCGACACATGGAACATAATCTCTCTCTGTCTGAAGACGGTATAGACGGACTCAGAGCCTGTCTGTCCGTGGGACACGTCCAGCCCGCCGCGGAACCTAACACAACAACAAGGCACACATTAGTCAGGATCTCTACATGGCTTATAGATAGGTTTCATTACATAGACTGTAAATGCATTTTGTGCTTAACCAGCCCAACGCCAGCCAAACATGTAGTACAGTATGCTGTACTGTATCAGCTACAGTAGAAAGAGTCAGGTACCCTAACAGAAAAAAACAGGCTAGCGTAACACAATACAAAAAGCCTACAGGGCAATAATGATAATATACAAAGCTCTGATTACCTGTCCACGCAGCACTTTGCTGCCAGGTTCTGTTTCACTAAGCATTTTATCCCAATTGCACAGTAAAGCCAAAGCAGCAGGACAAATTGCCCCAAGGTTAATCAGACAATTCTATTCTATTGTAATTTACTCTTGTGGTGCCACTTTATCCTTGTGCGACTATCTACTGTTCTATTCTCATACTCCTCTTCTCTTCTCTTTTCATTCTCATACTCCTTCTCTTCTCTTGTTCTCTTCTATTCTTTTCTATTCTATTCGGCTTACTCACCCTTTAAAGTCCTGAAGCTCGATGTTGTCTCCCAGGACACTGAGAAACTCCCTGAAGGCAGGAGTCTCCTCATTGTTCCCAAACAACTCCTCCTCTGACGTCTGGGAGTGGGAGGAGAGAGAATAGTAGAGGAGAGGAATAAAACACTGAAATGGTATTTTGGGTGTGGGGTATATTGGGGTTCACTGACTGGATCAATATAATCACTCACCTGTCCAAACTTCTGGTAGACGACTCCGAACTTGAAGGTGTTGTTCACCTCATGCTCGTCGTAAGCCACTATCAACTGGGATCCCTGCGCATCAACAAAAACAACTCCCTTATTTCTCATTAACCTCCTGTCATCACTTATCTTACTCAACTTAGTTAGACAGTTTCCGTTTTGGGAAAATATGTTTTCCATCTCTAGCGTGTCTCCAGGGTGGGTTTACTCGGCCCCGGTCACATAAGGCCGACATGCGACAAACTGTCACAGCCCCCCAGTGAGGGCAGTGATCTCGCGGCAGCCTCTCGCAGAGACACAGATGGTTTCTCCCTTCCCTCAGGCACAGGCAGAGAGCTGCTCCATCATACTCTATTAGCAGGCTCAGAGGAGCAGACACACTGAGCATGAGCTGCACACGACGGGCTCCGTTCCAACACACTACATATCCAATTTAGAAAAGATTCTGCTCCCTTATGTTCATCGGTTTTTCAAATGCTTGATATCTCATTTTGGAATGAGACTCTTCATGGAATCAATGGAGAGGGCAGGTGTTAGAGGGGAGAATTGGGGAGAATTGGAGAATCGCAACTGATGCGCCTGACTAGTAATCAGGTTTTTGTTTTTTTTAAGGCAGTGCTAACAAAAGTAATTTAAGGTGCGATGGGGACGCTGTATCCGTTAATGTTTCAGAATAAATATGTCGGGCCTCAAGGAAACGGAGCGGATCACTTGTTGCAGCAGGATTCATGGACAGTTACAAAATTATAAATCGAAGGTAGCATTAGCCACTTTGACCCTGGAGCTCTCCTGTGACTCTCAACTACAAGCAGGAGACAGGAACAGGGAAAGATAACACACGTCAGCTTGTATATATTATAACTGGCTAGAGGAGCTGTGGTCCAGCTGGCTATGATAAGGTCCTGGAAGCATCAAGATGTGGGACGGTGGGACGGTGGGACGGTGGGACGGTGGGACGGTGGGACAGACTCACCCGAGGGTACAGGGCCGGGTTGAACTTCAGCCCTGTGGCGTCGTCACACAGAAGCTGAAAGGGCAGAGAGGCTCATTGGATTTGACTCATTCTCTATCACATGCTCATAACAATCCTCATCCTCTATATTGGAGACAATAGCTGTTTTGGTGTAGCTACCATGCTTTATTGTATTTTGAGCATGTAGGAAATACATAGTAGGTGATGTACTTGTATGACTTCTGTATGTGTGAGCAGTATCTTACCTTGGCTATCTGAGGTACACTGGGCAGCTGGTTGATGCCTGCTAGAGAGATCCTGTCATGGACCGTCTTAGTCCTTGACCTGCAAAAGGACAAGAAGAAGAGGGGTTTTCACTCCTTCATTAGGCTTGTGGAATGGATGTATGCACATTATAAGGAGCAGGTGCTTTTTTAATGGTGAACCTAGGTAAAAAGTATGCCCTCCTATTGAGCTCAACCCATTAAATCCACTTCAGTGATAAAGGATGAGTGTATTGTGTGAGTGATTGTGCAAAAGAGGGTGCAGCTCAACATTAGGAACGTGGTGCTGATGTTTTCTACACAGCATATACCGTTTTACACATGAAATACATTAAGATAGTGTCATTGACAATGCATTGCACTTCCTCCATTATACCTGAGCATGATGCGTAGGAACTCCTGCCCCTCCGCCTCCTCGTGTTTCAGAGACATGATGAGGTTGCCTATACTGCTGCCGGTGCAGTAGTAGTTCATATGCTCCTGGATGGAGGTAAGGTAGAAGAGAGAGAGGGAGAGAGAGAGAGAGAGAGAGAGAGAGAGAGAGAGAGAGAGAGAGAGAGAGAGAGTAGAATAGACAGTAGGAAAGAGTAGAGAAAGAGTTATATTTTAGGTCGAACAAATTATCAGACTTTCTCTAACACATACACAGATACAATGTGAAACTGACCTTAATTCACACACACACACGCACACACACTCACCCTGCCTAGGAAGTGTTTGCGGTAGGCGCGGGCCGTGCTGTTGCACTCTAAGCGGTGGCCGTGTCCCCCGCTGGGGCTCATGCCTCCCCCTCCCTCCTCCTCCTCGCAGAAGCTGGACTCTGAGGAGGTGGGGGTCCCCGCTGGAGCCTCCACATCCTCGATCCAGTAGCCCCCGAACTGGGGCAGGATCACCTGGGGGTACGGACCGCCCTTCTCCAGGACCTGGGGGAGGGAGAGAGGAAAGGAGAGATAGACAAAAAGAGACATACAACATCCTCCAGAATTATCCCTTGATAAAGAAAGATGAGCTAATAGAGGCTGCAGAAAGCAAAAACAAAAAAAAAGATACAAAGTAGTTTGGCTTTAAATGTCTCTATTATTGTTGGAAACACTCGTGGATAGTAATTGCACATGACAAGATCTGTGTGTGAATGTGTGATCTGAGTGTATTATGTGAGCGAGAAATGACTCACATCTTCTATCCGTGGGTAGGGGATGTAGTCATCCTGTAAATTAGAGGATACACACACGCACACACACACACACACACACACGCGCACACACACACACACACACACAAACAAACAAACACACCATTAGCAAGAGTAGTCTTAACCAATTTAACATGACTGAACTGCACTGACTTTCACTACGACTTTACGGTTGCAAGCAAAGGCACAAACACAGGAACAAAACAGCAACACAACTTATTCTGCCAAACAGACTCTCGGGCAATGATGCAACAACCTGCAATGCGCAGCCATCGGCAAACATCGATGAGGGCGTGTCACTCTTTGATGATGTCAGAGCCGTGAGACGGGCCTGTTTTGATACGCGAGCCCCTGGGGTTAAGAGCTGCGATGTGCCTGTAGGTGTTTGGCAGTCTGCTAGCGTAGCATGGCTCTGGTGTATGACCTCTAAATACTGCTGAGGCCTGTGCCTACTGTGGAGAGCGCAGCGCCACGGACAGCCGGTCATTTATATTCTATAGCGGCAGGATTCACAACACCGGCAGGCCAGAGGGGATCAATTGACAGTTGGGGTTCATTCGATTTCTAATCAGTCAAATCAGGACGCTATTGATTTTAGACTCCAAAAGGCCTGAGAAATTTTTGAACGTGTTTACGGGGATGTTACGGAAACCCTCAGAGGCTGACAGAAGAGACAACAAGTGGAGCAACCATAGAGGAAATCAGGAGGCATGATGGACCAGTGATGAAGGGCAACATGCAGAGGGATGGAGGACAATACAGGAGCACAAATATTCGATTGATGAGATCCACAAACGAAAGAAAAAACAGCCATCGTAACTAGACAAGGAGTGAGTTCTTGTGTGCGTGTGCGTGTGAGTGTGTGTGAGTCACACCTTGCACTTCTTGGTCTCCTCAGCTTTAGGGACCTGATTAGGGTCCATACGCAGCGTGAGGATGGAAAAGCACAAGGGTGAAACAGCAAGATCCATTTATTTTGTTGCTTCTAAAACTGTCCTGCCATATAGCACACTTGCTTTCTAACCTCATCCTCTCTGTTGCCTGATGACAACAGAGTGAGTCATGCACGCTCATGCACACACACACACACACACACACACACCCACACACACACAGGTAATACAGACACTTAGTCATCCTCTTCCTCTCTAACTCCGGCTTCCAGATGACATGATAAGGGTGTGTCCTTTTTGTTTGATATCAGCAGCACCGAGACACAGACCGAGGTCCTTCAGCCTGCAGTGTGTTGTATATTTATATATATATTTTATGCAGATAGGAAAAAGGCAATCTGGTAGACACTGAGTAAATTGGCGGTGTGTGTCTGTGCATACATGTGTGTACTAAATTATTGAGGGAACAGCTGTTAGAGTCATGGGGGAGACACTGTCAACAAAACAAGGGATTGATCACAAAGACTCTCTTTAGAGGATCGGGATTCAATTTTCACGCAGGGAAGAGAGAGAGAGAGAGAGAGAGAGAGAGAGAGAGAGAGACAGAGACACAGAGAGAGAGAGAGAGACATTTATCCTCCTTTCCTTTTCCCTTTCTATTTACTTTCAAAAGAGTTATTCTCTTTCCAATATTGCTATGAACTGAATTGAATTGCAAAATTGAACTGAACTAACGTTACTGAATGTTACTAACGTTTTGTTTATACTGTTGCTGATATGATTGTTGATACTCGTTAGATTACTGTTTATTCATTATTATTAGTCAATGTTGCAATCTTACCCCATTTGAAATACCGTACTGCTTTGGCAACATAGGTTTTGTCATGCCAATAAAGCATATTTGAATTTGAATCAGAGAGAGAGAGAGAGAGAGAGAGAGAAAGAGAGAAGACTTCCAAATGTTGAGTTATAGCTGGCAGAGCTCAAGAGAACAGGTCGATGAGAGATCAAGTCGAGAACCAAGGAGACAGGATGAGGAGGTGTGTGTGTGTGTGGGTGCGTGTGTGTGTGTGCGTATGTGTGTGTGTGTGTGTGTGTGTGTGTGTGTGTGTGTGTGTGTGTGTGCATGTGCGTGACTCCGTCCTCACTCTGTGATCATCAGGCTGCATCGATTCGCTGTCGTCCAGCGATCACACTTTCAAAAAAAGTTCCCCCGCCGTCCCCTGTCAGCCTGTCCCCCGTCAGCCTGTCCCCCGTCAGCCTGTCACCCCCCCTCCCTCTCCTCCCCCCCTCTGCCCTCGCCTCCCCCGCCTCCCCATCTGTCTCCTTAAGTTCATGAAGAATTCATGCTTCAAAATCAAGGGGGTTCGTCTGAGGGACGGGGGGGGGCGGCGTTCACCATTTCTTTTTGGACAGTTCGATGTGTTGTTTTCGTGGACTGCTGCACAAAACTTACTTTTTGTGATCTAGCTCATCTTCCTCCAGCAAACACGACACCCGCTGTTTTCGGTGAGTGGTCACTTCACACCTACCGTACCCATCTATGCAAGCCTGTCTATTCAGCTGTGTGGAGGAAAGGATCATTCTATTCTTGAATTACACCCATTTTCCGGTGACTGGACAAATGTGTGATTGTCCAATTCACACATCCTGGAGATCTAATCACCAATTCACCCCATGAATTAAAAAAAAATGTGTGAGCAATTGAACAGAGTGAACCGTATTGTTGTTTCTTTTCCCCAAAAGAAGCTGCAAGCAGCACTTCTCTTTTGGAGTTTGAACCCCCCTTTAGCCACCCTTTCCAGGACGCTCTTTACCTTTTTTTTCTGTCCTTTTCACTTCCCCTCCCTCCTCCCTTCTTTTTCTCTCCCTTTGTATTCCCCATCTGTCTTCAAACCACCTAAAGCCCGTGCCCACAGGGGCCGGCCGAGGGCACAAAGCAGTCACAGAGAGAGTGATTTTCCTCAGAAAAATCAATGCCTTCCATACAAAGGAAGAGAAAATAGTCCGGACAGTCCTATCCAGTGGTATTCTTCTCTGCCCGCAGCATGCCCATTATCCAATCAGAGCAACAGATTGGACCCAGTGGTCTGACCTACTCTGATTGATATATCAGCATGTGTTTCTCTCTCACCCTCTGTATTTTGCATTAGAAATGTTAATCCTGGTCATGGCCAGAGAAAAACTGAGACAGTTAGAGATAGGGCCCAATCAGAGCTCAATCACACCAGGAGCGTTTTCAGCAGCATAGAGCAGCTTTTTGTAGTTGTTTTCAATGTGAGTGAAGCGTTTTGCCCGCTGCTTTTAACATTGCTGGGTGCCTCGCATTTTTCTGCTCTTCGTGCCTCACGTTTTTGGATGAGTGCCATGAACACCACGAGTTGAAGAAAAGTTCAACACAGAGCAGAAAGTTGTTTTTTTCTCTACTGTCCAATCGGATCAACGGAGAGGCGGGACTTCTCCGGAGACACACCGATAAACACGGCAGATCACCCGGAGCTTTACAACTTCACACACCAGAGTTACTATGATATAAACAGCAGGGAGGCAAATTAGAGCTCCACTCCAAATTACGGGTAACTTTTTATCATGGATTTTTATTGTTTATAATTATTGTATAATTTAGCTAAATTACATTGATGCTAGTCAGCACAATAAACAACAGCTGGTTGAGGGACTGACAGCTGATCGCCAGCTGATTCTGTGGTTGCCTAGCGATAATAACGCAGCAGGCTGCTCTGCTTTAGGCTGCTCTGCTTTAGGCTTCAACAAAACAAGGCAGTGCTGCGTGCCTCGCGTTGTGCAGCCTTCACAACGTGTCATGTGTGATCGGGCCCATAAAGGACACACACACACACACACACACACACACACACACACACACACATACATGCACACACAAGTTCATGTCATGTTCAAAATATTACTTGACAATCTCCTGATGGCCATGACATGTTGCTTGCTACATATGCCACTATTGCCCAGTGGTACAAAATCAATCGTCATGTTACAGAAGGATGAAGTGGTGGAGAGAAGAGAGAGAGAGAGAGAGAGAGAGAGAGAGAGGGAGGGAGAGAGAGAGAGAGAGAGACGGGAAGATGGACAGACGGGAAGATAGAGAGGGAGAGATTGAGGGAGATAAATGGAAAATAAGAGGTGATTGGAGACATGCAGTAAGAAAGAAGGAAAAAAGGGGGGAAGGAGAGATGATGAAACAAAGGAGAGAGAGACAAGATGTAGGCCAGAGAGAGAGAGAGAGAGAAAGAGAGAGAAAGAGAGATAAGAGTGAGAATTGGAGTCCACAGAGAAAAGAAGAGTTAGTGAGCAAGCATTTCATACCTGCATCCTCTCCAGCATATCGAAGAACTCTGCAGACTGAAACAGAGAGAGAGAGAGAGAGAGAGGAAGATTACAAAACATGGAAAACTGAGTGAAGTTTAACTGACTCAGGTTGCGACCAAATACCAGTGAAGTTAGATCAACAGCTCAGTCCTCACACTTAAGTGGGTTCTTATTTAAACCTCACGCTCATTGAGTGTTTGAGCCCTCGACACAAAACGCTGATGTTTGAATTTGGAGTTGTCACATCGGTAACACTGATCCTGCCAGCATGTACTTTGTGTAACTACTGTATCCACCACACTGTAAACTCAGCACCACAGGCCGGGGGAGAGCGGGAAGGGAGGGGCAGGGCAGGGGAGAGACGAGCCAACAGCCTCTCACACCCACATGCACACACACTGATAAGCAACCACTTCCTCACTGAGTCACTCACACACACACACACACACACACACACGCATCCATGAGTGCATTCACACATGCTTGTCTCCAGGGTTTCCACCTTGTCACATAAACAAGTTGTGAGGGTGATAATGGTCTACATGCTTTGTGTCTGTGTGTGTGTGTGTCTTTGTGCTCAGATTTTTGTGTGTGTATAATGTGGCAACGCAGCGTCTACAGTGTGTTTTAGGCTACACAAGCGCGTACACACACACACATGCACACCCACGCATTCACACGGAAAATATTGTCACTTCTTGGCACCAAATTGTACTTCATGTGAAAAAAAAACGGCTGGCTTTTAAGGAAGCAATGAATGAAAATGCTGCTGAGGGAAAGTACAATAAGAACAGCATACTAATAGCATGCTATCATTATTATTATCAAAAGGCAGCAGCACTGTGGTTCCTCTACTATAGACCATAACTTACAGTACACAGCCATTGCGCAACATTAACAAATGGATTTACTCTTTTGGCGGTTACATAATTTACACTAATTATGAAAGCTGCTATTTCATGTGTTTTGGATTAATTCCAAAGTAACACCCATACTCTCTGAACAGATTCACACATGTCAAAACTAAATGAAACTAAGTAAAATGATAGTCTATATATGAGCTACTACAACCTACTTTGAATGACTTCTACACACGCACAAACAAATACTTCAGTGCGGGGATTGTGCATGCAATAGCACTATAAAATACAAAGCAACTGGAACAGGGAAGTAAATGCCTTACCAATGAACCGTAGGTCCTTAAATGGGAAAATCTGGACGGATATTTAACTGGTGTTTTACAGCCCTTTTGATGGTAGAGTTACAGCAGTAAAAACCCGTAAAACTCCACATTTTGACAGCAGTAAAAAAAAACAACTCACGACTCTCCCATGGAGCTTAGGTGAAAATCTATAAATCTATCATCACCACTCCCACTGCTGGCAGAGCCGGAGAGAGAGAGAGAGAGAGAGAGAGAGAGAGAGGGAGGGAGGGAGGGAGGGAGAGAGAGAGAGAGAGAGAGAGAGAGAGAGAGAGAAGGAGAGAGAGAGAGAGAGGGAGAGAGAGAGAGAGAGAGAGACAGACAGACAGACAGAGAAAGACAGACAAAGAGATTGTGTTATCTGTTTAGTAACTTTTTGCTTTTGTGATAAACCACTTATTTGTGCTCAAACTCTTTGGCAATTTTGTTTGGCAACATGGTTTATTGGTGATTTTATTCCAATAAACCATGTTTAACTGAAGTGAGAGAGAGAGAGAGAGAGAGAGAGAGAGAGAGAGAGAGAGAGAGAGAGAGAGAGAGAGAGACAGCGAGAGAGAGAGAGAGAGAGAGAGAGAGAGAGAGAGAGAGTTAATATTTAACCAGTTAAAGGTGCTGTAAGCTGATACAGGTACTGGAGAGTCAACACCATCCAGCCACACCAACAATAACTACAGCTGTCTATCTATATCTGTTAGATACGCAGCTTTGCCAGCCAATATGTTCTCAGCCAACTGTACATGTTACCCTGTAGTGTGTGTGTGTGCACCAGCATGTAATGTGTGTGTTTACCTGTGCTTGTATCTGTGCTTGTGCCTGTAGATGAGTGTGCTTGTGTGTGTGTGTGTGTATGTATATTTGTGTATGTACATATGTATTCATGTGTGCGTGTCACAGTACACTTAGGAGTCTTAGGCACAGACTAAGATGTTATCTATTTCTCCTATGATAACATCATAGTAACGAGGACATTCATAAGTTCTCCGCTCACTGTAAACAGTGTCAAACACTGTCAGACAAAATTAGGCAGTGCCTTGGTCTACTGGCACCCAATATCAAGCAGACAGTAAGAAAAAAAAATAATTTAGGATCAATTTCTAAATTCTTCTCATCACCTTTACATGGTCAGGCTCCACTATCCACTGTTGACTCCCCATCCATCAGTCACTTAGATCTACAGACCATGAACTCCTGGTTGTCCCACGGACTCATTTTAAATCCAGCGGTGACTTTTTCTGTTGTGGCTCCAGAGCTGTGGAGCTGCCTGCCCCTTGAAGTCAGGTCAACAAGTTCTATTGATTGTTTCAAACATCTCCTTCACACTCATTTTTACTCTTTGGCCTTTTATTGATATCTGTCTGTACTGCTTATATTGTCTTCACTGCTTGTTTGTTATGTGTAGTTCTATTCTGTCTGTACGCCTACTGCTCATTTTGTCTTTGCTGCTTCTTTTTCTTTTATGTTTGTATCTACAGTATTTTTGTAAATCAATGAGAACTTAACCCTAACCCTAACCCACCCTAAAACACTTTAACACTGTTAAACACAGCTGTTGTTGATGTATCTTACATTTCTGTGCCCATTCTGTTGTTGTCCTTTGGATAACTGACCAAAAGGAGACAATGTGATGTCATGTTGGGATATTTGCAGCACAGCTACAGTGGAGTTTAAAAGCAGAATGTTTTATAAAACTATGTGAAACATCAATAGTGAACATCAGATTTTGGTGTCAGTCCCTCAGAATCAAAGAGCGAGGACTTCTTTCTAGATCGACCATTTTGTATCGACGTTCAACAATCATACAGGGAGAAATACATCCTAGAAGAGGACGAGATGCCAATGTCTCTGCTGAGAGTAGCCTCAATAGCCCATAATACAGTGCAGCCACAAGACATGCTGGGTGATAGTTTCAACCGGCTCTGTACTGTAGACTACAACGCTGCTTGGACGTGATGCGTCATTCTCACAATGAATCATGGGGGTTCCAATTAATTCTTGCCAGTCAAGACGTCATCCTTTTTTGGAATCGTACTTCGGCGGTTAGATATTGCATAAAATGCATCATGGAGGACACAGGAAATGACGCTCGCTTTTTCTCGACTGCA
Source organism: Centroberyx gerrardi (assembly GCF_048128805.1). Taxonomy (NCBI): domain Eukaryota; kingdom Metazoa; phylum Chordata; class Actinopteri; order Beryciformes; family Berycidae; genus Centroberyx; species Centroberyx gerrardi. The sequence goes on from NC_136002.1 coordinate 10,096,330, forward strand.
GGAACTCGCTCTCTTGCTCATACTATCCTATCGACATCACTTTCACTCTCTCCAGCTACATGTATAACCCACAGCTGAATGGAACAAGTTCAGGCACGTCCTCTGGGGGCTGTTGAAAGGCATTCTGGGAAATTGCTTCATCCCTGAAAAACTTTTTTATGTGAAAACAGAGGTGTGAGCTACACATCCACACAGCACATATAGACAGTCTACAGGATGATGCAGCTCGTAACCACAGTTCGAGTGGCATCCTGTGGTTGTGTCAGTGTGTTCAATCATCTATATCCCAGACAAGAACAAGGACAAGGCAATAAAAGAGACAGCCATCTGTCTTTCTGCCTGGCTGTCCATCCAAAAAGGGCTGCATGTCCGCCAAGCCCAGACGTCTGCCACTTTTCTATCCTTGCGGCTTTCTCCTATCTCTCTTCTCTCGGCTGTTTCACTCCGTCACTATGCTAATCCCCTCTCTCTTCTCTCTTTGCCCTCTGTAATCTCGTCTCTTCTCTCTTCCTTCCTTTTATCTGACCTCATCTTTCATTCTTGGCCATACCCCTTTTCACTCTCTTTTTACCCCTCTTTTTCTCTTTCTCTGCATCTCTCTCTCTCTCTCTCTCTCTCCCTCTCCCTGTCTAGCCCAGCAACAACATCTGCATCTCTTATCTCCCATGGCAACCCGTTGGGGCCACCACAGACCATAGGCAGATTAGACTGCCTGCCTGCCTGCCTGCCTGGCTGACAGACTGACTTCCTGGTAGAATTCACAGATACTCATGTAAAGTCATGAACACAGTCAGCCACACAGAAAGTAATGATATACTGTATGTCACAGACAGTGGCAGTGGAAGTGGTTCCAATGCTTTGGGTTGTTAACTTCAACATTAAGGAAACATTAAAGAATCTAGCTGCACAGATACAAACTGTTAGACTGGAGGGAGGGAACATAAAAAACTGAAGTAAATTTACTATAGGTGATTAGTGTGTAATATACACACTGAGAACTGGGAACTGCTCCAATTCTCCTGTGATACAAGTCTCTGTTACAGTCCTGCTGAGCCAAACAGACATGAAAGCAAGTAACACCATGCTAACCTTGTTATCAATCCGTAATAGTCGCTTGGAGAGCAGAAAAGGACTATATGATAGGTATGATAACACATTTTCTAGTCCAGTGCAGTTCAGTTCTGCATTATGAGAGAGGCTCGTTCAAAATAACATTACCTCAGCCAAAGTTAGCATTGTCCTAGCAGTGTCCTAGCAATGTATGGAGGATTTTATCCACAGAGTTCCAAAGAGGTCAGCGCTGCTTGCTCTCTTGCCCACACCATGACTCCTTCTCTGGGTAGAGGAGAGGCCCACAGTGGGGTCTGAGGGGTGGAGGGAGGATGGAGGGGAGGGCCTGAGAAAGAGGGCTCTGACCTCTTAGCTATCAGATGCATAAACAGACACAGGCACGTGAATATGAACAGTATACACCCTTTGTACAGCCGCTGCAGCATTGCTCTTTCAGAGAAGTATTTTCTTTAGAGAGGTTTCTGCCACACTGATTGATATTCGCATTGACACACATGTATATTTCACATTTTGCAATGGATCAATAATGTTTTGGCTTGGCCTTTGGGTTATGAAATGTGGTTGTGAAATGTTTTCTACATGTGGGAGCAATATCAGCTGAAAATACAAAATAAATACAAAATGGCAAAATTGGAGAGATGCGGTGTCTACAGGACAGCAATGCCATGCAGATTATGGCAACACTAGGGCAACACTAGGGTTAACCCAGTGTATTGTCAAGAAGAATAACTCTACTGTATTGCTACACTTAGCTGTCTTTCAGTATCATAGTAGCCAAAATGTATCGTTAGCATTGCCCAAAATGAATAAATTCCACACCTGTTACACAAAACTGCTTTGCTAGCTCAATCTAGTTGCATTTTTTTGTCACACATAGATTTGCCACTGCAGCTGCAAAGCTTAACAAGACTGTAGCACCGGAAGAGTGGTCACCACTCAATACGAGGTGAGAGAGCACCCTTTGAATGACTTCTGGACTGACTGACCTGAATTTGGCTCCTGATGAACACATCTTGTGCCATGGCAAAAATAATTCACCTCCTTACAAAGGGTTTGTTCCAGTTCCATTATAGAAGTATTGCCTTAAGCTGATTACTCCCAGTAGTCGGAGCATTGGTGTGCATGTAAACATACTCATTGAACCACACATTTTGAATGAAAACATTAGACAAATTCTTCTCACTAACAAATGATATGGCTGTTATTTGAGTCAAATGTATAGTATGCAAACTTACCTCAACTACAGAGGCTTTAACCATAAAACAGCTGAACAGTGACCTGCTGATCACCCCCTTTTTTCCCCCTCTCCTTTCTATTTACGGTACAAAACTCCTTCCTTCTCCCTTGCTTTCTGCTGTACAGTCTGAGACATACACATCTCTCTCTCTCTCTCTCTCTCCCTCTCTCTCTCTCTCTTGGCTTTTTATCTCTATTTTGCCCTTCCATTTAATGCTTAAAGCTTAAACAGGTAAGTCAAGTCGGGCGGCAAACTGAATTTCTTGTTAAAACAGAACAGGTTGTTCCAGTGTGTCTGTATATCCACAACACACACACACACACACACACACACACACGTAAACACTTTGACCAAAGCCCCACGTCAGGCCTGAGGTCCCATCTCAGTTACGTTTACTTGTCTCTCCATCAGTGTCTTTGAAAGAAGAGGATGTGTGAGTCATTGCATAATGTAAAATGACAAAAAAAACACATGCCAACGCTCCTACCTGTGTAGACTCACACAAGTTTGTATCACTATACTTTTGAGGATTTATTCCCTAACCTAACCTAACCTAACTCTGTCCACTACATAACTGTTACCCTAACCTAACCTAAACCTAATTCTAACCTTGACCCTAAACCCCAGTCCTTAAAGGAATAGTTCACCCAAAAATGAAAATTCTGTCATCATCTACTCACCCTCATGCCAGTTGAAACACAGGTGAAGTTTGTCCATATAACACACAGGGAGGTTGCCAGCACAACTCCATAGCAGCGTTCTCCAAAACAACTGAAGTCAGTGGGGACCTGTTCTTCAGAGTTCCAAAAAGACCTATATTTACACCATAATTTAGTGCAAATCTTAACTACAGCTGATTGATTTGCAACAAATAATGGTGTATAGGTATTTCTATTCACAGTGTGATTGTTTGGCTGTTTTTGTTTTGGAACTCTAAAGAACTGGTCCCCATTGACTTCAGTTGTTTTGGAGAAGGCTGCTACGAAGTTGTGCTGGCAACCTCCCTGTGTGTTATATGGACTAACAAATTTCACCTGTGTTTCATTTGGCATGAGGGTGAGTAGATGATGACAGAATTTTCATTTTTGGGTGAACTATTCCTTTAACTAGCCCCTAAAGTGAGGACAGACACACACACACATACACCACACACACAAACCAGTTGCAATGCTATCATGTGCAGCAGCTCCAGCAGCCCAGGTGATAATGGGACCGGTATCCCATGTGGGTATCATACAGCTGGTGTAAGAGCCGTGCCAGCCTCATGCTAGCCCTTTGTGCCAGCCGTCTGCTTCATAGGTGTGCCAGGTGTAGAGGAGCCCTGTTTCCATGGCCATGTGGCCGCCCAGGAGGCTCAGTTTTATGGCCATTGTGTTGGGAGGGCAGTACCAATAGCTGTGTTGTGTCGCAACAACATCTAATTTGTGTAATCAGAAGCTAGTGCAATTTTTGCCTTTTGACTACATCAGCCAGCAGATACACAACAGAGGATAAGCTAGCTTGAGATAAAGAAATATATTTCTGATGCAAAGCTCTTTGATCAACTTACTCTTGTACAACCTGCTTCTCTGTGATTTTGTGTATTTAGTAGAGGCGGAATGATACACAAACAGTGGGGAAAAGTTTCACTGCTGAAAAAGTCTGCATTAATTTTCCATTGACAAATAATTACTTAACATTTAACAGCCAGAAGCTTTACCAGAATAGACATTTTTAATAGATAAGGTTATAAGCTAGCAGCCCCAAGGAGTTACAATTACTAAAGGAAGATTGAAGATGGAAATGGAGTCTGTCAGGTTAATTCAGTGTAGCCTACTCAGTAATAAAAACGCTTAAATCCCCTATGGACAGGTCGAGCCTTTTCTCACGGCAATAGGGTGACATGATAAGAGCATCAGGATTTAATGCACTGCTACACTAGTTGAACATGTGAGCGGAGGTCAGCGAATGTTATTGCCTGTTTGTTACTTCTTAATGGTGCTTCACAACAAATTAATCTCTCCGGTTGTTAAAACAATAAATCTTTTGACATAACTGCTAGTTTAAGGGCCTCATATACATTAATTAAGAAAGCTTTCTGAGGATTGCAGTGGCATATCTGAAATAGCTTGTGAAGATGGATAGTACTGTCTGATGGTTAGAGCAGCTGCTACCATCAAGCTAGCTACATTGATTAAAGAAGCCGAATCTATCATAGCCAAGTAGCATACAGTTGTAGAATTAAAATGTTCAGTGGTTTAGGTAGTAATTAAACAGTGAAAGCTCACTTGACATGACATCATTGCTGGCTTATGAAAATGCTAGCATACAGCCCACTTGTGGTTTAGCTATTAGGCTAGAGTTATTCAAATGAGAAGCCATGATTAAACTCATTTTTGCATCCCAATCTGAAGGTGGCATACCAAATGAGATGTTTTTTTTGACACATACTGTTCCGCCTCTAATAAATAAGTGTACTAGCTTGCACTTGCATTCACATGTGCCACAACCACCTAATAAATAATGGACATGTGAAACTGTGATCAGTATTCTCTTTGCACAATGCTAAGTTAAGTTAATGAAAGACATAATTTGCCAGAAAGTCAATGCATTTCTTCAACTTGTTTATTTTTAGGCTGCTGAATCCTCACACATTACAGCTCAAGCTGCATAGTCTTATGGCTGAGTTGATGTGGACTGTGATTATAATTAATTATAAGTTTCACGTCTACTGTACCAGTGTGACAACGATGATGAATATCCAACCATTAGACCCCACTACCTCACTGGGAAAATGGAGGCTAGGAGATTGCTAATTACCAGAAATCAGCCACACACCCAGGACATAATTCGATGTCCTCTGGCTTGCAGTAACATTTCTCTCTCATAGATCCCACATCTTGTCCTGACCATGTTTTCTGCTCAGTCAGTCAATCAATCCGTCACTCACTCACTCCCTCTCTCTTACCATAAGCTATCGAACTCTCCTCTCCTCTCCTATCTCGCTCTGTGTCGTCTTCTTGCAGATTCAATAAAGCTGGCTTAGTTCAAGGTGACATACTGTAGAGAGTGGCTCCCTCCTAGAGGAGCCATCTATTTCCTGTATATCACCCTGCTAATCTGCCTCCCTGCAAAAACGTACCACCCTTTTATCATGCCAGAGGAAAAATGAAAAATTCTTCAGCTGCAGTACAGTGCAACACAGTGTGAGTAATGAATGTCTGAAAAGATCACACCGAGGAATCTCACGTACACAATAATAAATGCTTGTTCTATACATAGAGTACAAAATTGAGCGATACCTATGCCACCACCACACATAGTGTATCACTTCATGAATAAATGTGGCACCGACTGAAATAAATTTTCTGCTACAGATTGATTGTTTATTCCTGCTCTTCTTATTCTTATATGCAGAGGCAGCTCCCTGAACTCCACATTTTTGGTTTCGCTCTAAATCCACCTACCATTTTGAATTTGTCAATTCATGGGTCTGGCTAAAGTTTCCTTTGTGGTCAGGATGCAATTAGCCTGTGTTTACAATACATGACACCCTTGAGAGTGAAGCAGCTACAGGTTACATGAAACTCTTTGCTACTGTGATTGGTCAGAAACAATCTAAAATTTAAATATTATTAGTTCAGTGGATAATCCAATTGCCTTTCATATGACACAGCTTTTTCTGGCATGAGGAAAGTTCCTGGATCTGGACAAATATATTCCACCTGCCACCTGATCGTCTGAGTCAGATTTTTCAATCTATCAACAACACTAGGACCAAGGTTAGTTCTCTAAACTCAAGTAAACTTCAATTAGAGAAGAAAAACTAGAGTCTGGGGTGGAAATTTAGCCTAGTCATTTGACCCTAATGGTGTCACGCTTATGACACCAAATGTCTATTGGGGACAATCAATCAAGATTCCTACTCGTTATACTCTTTGCTTCTGTGCTAGAGATTTAAAGTATAGTGGTGGAGACAAATACAACTGAAAGGCACACACCAAGAAGAGCACATTTGAATTCCTGCATCAGCTTTGCATCCTGTGCCGTCTCGCCTTCTGCCTCCCGCCCCACATGAGGGCAGCTCAACAAATAACAGGGTTTAAATCCAGCTACCGTTGACAAAAAGATTGCATGACTCCAAGCGTGGAGGAGCGGTCACAGCCAAACTGTGAAGAGTAGCGTTCAATTCACGCAATACCCTCCCCATCTATTCTCCGTGATGGCAATAATGAAAACAAACAAGGGAGCATCTCACTGATATTGGAGGCTGCCCTCACTTGAGTTTCTATGACTTATTAAACAGCAAGAAGAAAAGGCATCCAAGCTGTATAGTGTAGAGTTAAAGCCCTACATAAAAACTCATTTGGCTAAATAAATTTTAGGTATAGGTAAATCTACATAGATATTTAGACAGTTCTACAGTGAAAATGTACTTTTTTGCAACTTTGAAGGCCCATTGTCTTTAAAAATACAGCTCACCAGAACATAAAGAAAGAAAGTAGAAGGGAGACAAGACCATGAATAAAAAACAACACCCACTGTAATGCGACATGTCATGAAACACAGTGCCAACAGCTTTTAAAGTCCTTACTTCTTCGTTTTAAATCAGGTTATGTTGTGAAGTGTTTGTTTGTTCTTGTTCTTGTGACACTGTCATTTGTCTCTGGGCTGCTTTGCTTGCTAAAGGGGTTTCTCAATGAGGATAATCTGAATCAATGCATCGTCTAATAGGCCTAAAGGTCCTTAAAAGGGCAAAATATGTCAATGGGAAAGTCAGTAAATCAATAAAGTGTGTTTGTGTTTGCATGCATGTGTACATACCTCCATAATGTCTGTGTATACACCTTTATATGTGTGTGTGTGTGTGTGTGTGTTCATGTGAGTATGAATCTTGGTTTACTTATTGATTTTACTTATCCAAAACCCTAGATACAAAGCCCAAGACCATATCATTTTACACACCTACATACTGTGTGTGTGTGTGTGTGTGTGTGTGTGTGTGTGTGTGTGTGTGTGTGTGTCCTACCTTCATGCTGGGTGGTGCAGTGCGGGGTGGTGAGGGGGGACATTCTCCCAGAGGGACGTTGGAGATGGTCAGCAGCTCCTGTTTCCTGGAGAGAAGAAGACAAGATGAGGAACAAGGTTGACGTTTATCGACAATGATGACCACCAAAGTGTTTCAAATTTTATATTATCAAAGGTCACCCCGCTTCATTGGATAACGCAATCCATTTTGACTGTAACTTGATTTGACTGATGCACCGTCACCCCCCCTTGAAGAATGGATACAGGACGACTGGGTAAGAAAGACAAGATGAGGACAAAGAGTGATCTCTCGCTCTGAACAGCTAACAGCTAAATGAACAGCTAACACTGAACAGCGTAAACCAACACAGTCTCATAAAATGTCATAAAATGAGCACAATCTTTGAAACACATGAAATATGTGAACATTGCATTGCTCCCAGACAAACTGTATTATGTGATAATACCACAATGTAGATTATGCGACAAGCAGCACAAATTGGACACACCATTTTCACCTGTTTGTCATGTGAAAAGGTTAGATAACAGTTCACTTTAGGCAAGTAAATGTTGTGGTTGGGGTGGTGGATGGGCGTATGCATAGCTTTTCGATGTCGGCGACCAGAGTTCAATTCCCAGCGTTTTGACATTTATACCGTGAGTTTTTCTTATTTAACCATGACCAAAGCCTTTCCCTAACCTAAACCAAGTTGTTTTAGCTGTCGAATCATAACCTTTAATTCAACCTTAACCAAAGGTTAAGGTTGAATCTTAACCAAAGGTTAAGGTTGAGTTAACCATTGTGAGTAAACCATCAGCCAACCTTTGGAGCGTACTTCAATTTGTGGTGGAGGAACATTATTTTTACATAATACATGTCCACAGCACGTAAATCTGCGTTTCAAAGTTTGTGTTCATTTCACGTATTTGTGTGATAACATGTTGATGAAAAGCTAACTGAACAGCTAACTCTGAACAGCTGAGCAGCTAAATGAAGAGCTAACAGAACAGCTAATTCTGAGCAGCTAACACTGAACATCTAACTTAACAACTAACTGATCATCAACATGAAAAGCTACATAAAAAGCAAACACTGAACAGCTAACTCTGAACAGCTAGCTGAACTGAACAGTTAATACTGATCAGTCTCTGAAAACACTGAATAAAAGACTGGTGAGAGATCTGCTGATGTTTAATCAAAATCTTGTATCTAATTTTGCCCTAATATGGCCTTATTTTATCCAGCATTACAAGGTTTTCACACACCAGCGGCAGGTGACTAGCGACAAGACCACACAATGGGTAGCTACGGTTTAGTTAGTCACCTTCAGTCTAGTTTGATATATTCAGTGACATGTTGTGTAACCTAGAGCCATACAGTGATTCCAACACAGTCAATCTAAGTCCTATGTTTTTAAATTAACTTTGTATAACTGTTATTTAAAGTTCTGAAGCCTGTGAGCCAGCAGGTATTAGAAGAATTATGCAGTGAGGTGTCAGATGGCTTTCTGCTGTTTTAATATGCTCTCTGCCGTCCCACAGGCAGTCAAGAGGAGGCTTTAGGAGAAGTCCTGTGGGGCTGGGAGCCTCTTCTCCTCATTGTCCCTCATCCTCTCTACATGGGAGCATGAGTGCACATTAATGATTCCAGATGTTAAAGGTTTAGTTGTCACCAGGAGACAGAGGAAAGATTAGGTGGCGAGAGCTATAGACCCGAGGGACAGAAAGCCAGTCATCTATTCTTATGAAATCCGGAGGCTTCCGAAAGTAAATAAGTTCACATATGGTGCTTCATCTGGCATTGAATATCTTGCTGGCTGTTGCAGCGACTAATATTCCACAAGATCAAGTCAAGTTTGTAAGGTAATGAAAGAGAGAATGGAGCGGAGGTGCTCTAACCCCCTAAGGACTTCTCCAAAATCCTCCTCTAGCCCTGCTTCGGGACTGCAGAGAGGACATTAAAACCGCAAAAGCCACGAGGACACATCGGTCACTCACTAGACTCTCTCTCTCCCTCTGCTGTCTGCCACGCTGCTCAAGCACACAACTGCAGAATGTGAATGTTGGATGTGTATATGTAGAGAGTCATTTATATATATAGTCTATTGCCTATATCTTGTCCATTTGCACGCTTATGTGAGGTCCTGTTGTCCTTTGTAAGGTCTATGTGTGAAACCTATTAATATGTCTGTCAATATGCCACCAAGACAGATTCCTGTACAGTTCCAATATGACATATCCACCATTTAGGAAGGGATACATAGTATTTTGGAAACATTTTTGTAAACTCATCATATACTTGATGATCAAATGTATCCTTATTCTGATTCTAAATATCAGATATCACCTTGTCACATTGTCTGGGTGTTAATATGTGTCATTCATGTTACCAAGAATAAGTATAGCGCTACCGTTCCATGAGAATATCTTTCCAGTGTCACACCAATAAAGCCTGTGCTTGCCAGCATGAAAGCCGCAATGCCAACAAATCAAATTCAAATGTTTGCTCTTGAATTAAACCAAAGATTGTATTTCGACCGGAGCAGAAAGCTTCAGCTGACCTCTTCAGACTCAGCGTTCGGAGGTGCAGCCCAAGTATGGAAGGACGGACAAAATGAGGGTTGTAATTGAGTGTTTACGTGAAACGAATACACCCCTTCTTTCCTTTCATTAGCTGGAACCATTATGGCTCACTCGCCGTTTTCTGATGTAATCGCGTCAAGTGGGTGGAAGCAGCACGCTCACACACAACCACACACTTTATTAATGTGCGCAACAGTGTGAGCGTGCAGCAACAGATCCCAGTATAGCAGCGCCGCCATGAGAGGTAATGAAACGGGAAAAGGAAGAGTGAGAGAAGGAAAAACAGCTTCTGTCCCTATCCCTCCTTGAATTGAATCAATGTCAATATTCCCCTCTCTCACTTTGTCTCTCATTCCCTCTCGTTAATCCCTAATGGCTGCGAGGTTCACAGAGACCCAGAGGAAGGTGGAAAGTCACGGCCCAAGCAGACCAGAGTCCCCATTAGCAGCTGCAGGCCAAACCCAAACCCAAACCCTAAAAACCATGTTAGGCAGAGCCAAGCTCTATTCATCCCAGAGCAAAACCCAAGCACACTGGCCAGTTCTTTCCATGGGCTCAGCATTCACACAATGCACCACTGTCTCCCCCTGTGTCTGTAATGTTGAGGTATGTTAGCTCGCAGAAGTCAAGGGTGGACCATGTTTGAAGAAGCATTAGATGCCAAAACAGACTGGGAGAGTACGAAACTGGAAAACAGAATAGAATAGAACAGAATAGAATAGAACAAGGTTTGTGCAAGGGAGAGTGCTTGACAGAGTTCATTATTGAGAGCAAAGTAATTTAAGAGGTGGGTTTTGTTCCAACCGCAGTTATAGTGGGACCGGCCTGAGGAGGACACCTTGTTGTTTTCCATCTGTGAAGAGGAAAAGCTTGTTCAGACCACCGTCCCCAGGGCCGATCCCCGCTGTGCGGCTCTATAGCTCTGCTGTATGGACACAAGGACAACACCTATCTCCTTCTCTGTCTCACACACTCATACAGAGATGCTGTTTGCAGAGGAAAATTGTGTGTGTCCATGAGAGAGACAGAGAGAGAGAGAGAGAGGGGGGAGAAAGCGAGCTGCTGTCCTTGCTGTCTAGCCCGTCTCTGTGGTAATAAAACAACAGCTACGTCACGGCAACTGACTCCCACCCAGGGAGGGAAGGGGGAACATATACTGAGAGAGAAGGGAGGGGACGAGGAAAGGAGTTAGGGAGTAAAAGTCACAAAGTGGGTAAGAGTGAGTCGAGAGAGGGAACGGTGGAGCGAGGGCTGGATGACAATGTATGCATTCATGATACTCCAAAATCACTACTCTAAATAGCATTTGTAATATCATGGTAAGGAGGATAAAAAGAGAGGGGGGGGGGGGGGATGGGGGAGAGAGAGAGAGAGAGGGAGGGAGGGGAAGGAGAAGTGAGAATGAATGCTGCGGACTGGGGGAGTGAGGTAGATGCAGCATGACGCAGGAAAACAGAGGAAACAGACAGAGAGTGACACGCAGGAAATAAAAGGAGCCAATGAGAAAAACAGTCAGTAAGGGTAACAGACAGAGGTGGTCCCCTGTGCCTCATTATTCCTAGATTGTCAGAGAATCAAATCAAAACATCTAGCCTATTTTGTATTTTTCTGTTGATGTTAACTACGCAGGCTCTGCTCCCTCTGTCACCAATGAAGTGGAAAGAATGGATAACTTTGTCATGTTAACAGGCATAAAGAGACTGACTCACAAGTACCAGGAGAGGCTCCCTGTAACTTACATGCTCTCTGTTCTCCACTGTGACTTGATGGATAAAGGAGAAATGAGAATGTCACACACTGCACTGCACAGTCAAATTTCATCTTTTTTTATTTTTGGATTAATATCGTTATGTTTGTTTTGGTTGGCATCAAGGAAGTGAAATGAAATCACAAGTTCAAATTGGATTCAAAGCTCTGGCTCCAAGCTGGCACACAGAACATGTGCGGCAGAATTTCCCACTAAGCCAAACTGTTGTGGCTGCAGCACAACTGTTAATTACTATATTGTATTATACACAATGTGCCCTTCATTCATGTCATACAGTAAATAGTGGCTGCTAGGAACATATGGCAGGCGTGCCGGTTTGTATGACACTTTGGCTTGGCTCACTGTCAAGAACTACAAACACATGGCAGCAGCGACACTCCAGAGTCATAAAAAGGCTTTTAAAGGATTTTTGGAAATAGTGGTTGTTGTTAGCCCCTCCTTAGCCTGTATTTATCCTGCATTTGAACTGTAGCTTTGTCCAAAGTCTTCCTTTTATGGATAGAGTAAGACACAGTGCAGCAGCACTGTGCAAAAAGTAGGACCTTTAATACGGCTACATGTGCAGGAATTAGGATCTGACTAATATACTGTTTTTGGATCTGATGTCAAGATACATCCATCAGTACTGACACAATCACAAACTTCTTTTGAGGTATTATTGTTACTGAACATACTATCCCAGCATGCATTGGGTAGAACTTGGCAGGGAAACACCCTGGACAGGTTGCCAGTCCATCACAGAGCTAACACAGATAGACAGACAGTCACTCTCACACTCACTCAAGTTTCCAATTCACCTGACATGCATGTCTTTGAACTGCTGGAGGAAACCGAAGCCCCCCGGAGGAAACCCACACAAACCCTTGCTGTGAAGCCTCAGCGCCGCCCACTTCACACATATATATTTCTTTAAAATTGGGGTAACACTTTACAATAAGGGTCACTAAGTTAAGGGTTAGTTAATGCTTAATAAGCATTAACTAACCCTTAATTAACAGTTAACTAATGTGTCTGGTAATCATTTACTAATGGTGTTCATGTTAACTAAGGTATTAATTTATACATTATTTAATAGTCAGCTTTATAAACTATTAAATAATATATAAATTAATACCTTAGTTAACATGAACACCATTAGTAAATTACACATTAGTTAACTGTTAATTAAGGGTTAGTTAATGCTTATTAAGCATTAACTAACCCTTAACTTAGTGACCCTTATTGTAAAGTGTTACCAAAATTGGATTTCTTCTCAAATGTCTAGTGTACATTAAATGTGAAAACCTTAAAATCGATCGTAAGTCATTGTGCTGAGAACATTTTTTGCTGATCTTATTGCTGCATTATTAGTGGAACAAATTCAAATACCGATATATCTGTGAACGGTCAATATTGCACCGATATATGGGAGTGTACACCCATACCAACCTGTGAGGTTTTGTATACATCCTGCCTTTAAGCCTCTATCACCTGAAGCTAAGATGAAGTAGTTGTAAGCCAATGTACTACGCAAAAATAGGGCAGATCATGCTCCACATCCACATCCAAACTAGCACAAGATGTACCTTCCTAGTGCATATAATCTATAATCCTGCTTGCATTCGGATTTGCATTGCTAATTACGGTTGATTCAACCGTAATTAGATCTACACAGTCATCATGTTTATCTAATGATCCAAGTAGCGTGTGTGTGTGTGTGTGTGTGTGTGTGTGTGTGTATGTGTGTGCATATGCGTGTGTGTTTGACAGAGAGCGAGATAGAGAGATCAAGTACTACATCTATCTGAATTGTTTCATGTATTGATTACACCC
>NC_136002.1:10114807-10124807 GCF_048128805.1 Centroberyx gerrardi
TGCCATCTCATCCATTACACCCTGAGACAAGGCTCACTGTCACTGACACACAACACACACAAGCACACAAGCATACACACTTATTTGTATAAACACACTTGAGGGAAGCGTGTGTGTGTGTGTGTGTGTGTGTGTGCGTGTGCGTGTGCGTGTGCTACTCGTGATCCCCCACAGCTGCTAATCACAACCGTTTTCACAAAAGGAGAGAAACGCACAAGAGGAACGAGAGGGAGTTTAAAAGAGGGAGCCGTTGAGAGGAAAAAGAGGGGAAGATGGAAGGAATGGAAAGACGAGTGAGTCAGTGAATAAAAAGTGGTTGTGTTAAATGGGATGGGGGGTTTGAGAGGGGTAGAGAGTGAGAGGAGGAGGAGGAGAAGAAGGGACGTAAGGACAAGGAAAAATTGTGTAAGGTGGTTCAGAAAGGCAACAGGAAACACAGAGTTGTACTAAGTCTGTCTAATGAAGTTTTGTCTCTTCAACAGCAAATGATGAGAATATTCCATCCACTTCAGTAATAATTAGCTAATAACACTTTTCAAAGATCTCCTAGGGGGGACCTCCATTTTTTTACATTTTTGCAGAGAGTCGCATATTAATAACATAAACCATTGGATCAAGATGGGGAAAAAAAACTTGGTCCTATGAGAATTCAAAGCTGTAGTTGAGTGGGGCTGCTACTGTACAGAGTCAGCATTGTGGATACTGCAAAATAAAGCCTTTTATGGCACTACAAGTGCTACAGAAGTGCAAAATGTAGACTGAAAATACATCTTACGTTGTGTCTGTCCCCTTAAACCCCTTAAAAAGAAAGGTACAGTAACCAAGTCCAGATACCAAGTCTGCAAAAACAGAAAGTGTGTTCTACAAAGATACACATTTCTACCCAAATTGACCTGAAGTTGTTCCAGCATCTGTAATTTGTTTTTGTTCAGTCACAATTTTGTTTAGTCACAATTTTGGCTTGCCTATTTGTTATCAAATTAGACTGATTCAAAGTGCCAGACACAGAACACACACTCTCTCTCTTTCTCCTTCCTCATCTCTTTCTCTCTCTTCCTCTCCCTCCTTTCTTTTTCCTGTCCTACCTTTTTCCTGTCCTACCCTCACCCCTTTCATTTCATCCCAGTGAGAGAATGACTATTACTGATTATAGGTTTCATTCTCCCCACTCTTACCTCCCTACCTACAGTTTAGAGAGTTATGTAGTTGTACACTAAATCATAACTATCTTAACAGATGAGGTCCCTTTGGACAAAATCTCATCAAATGGTAGCTGGTGGCCTGTTACGTATCTATTTGAGGATCCTTGATATGAAAATGTTCGGGAACCCTTGTCATAGAACATCACAGCAAAAATATAAATTGTTACATACAAACTGAGTGCTGTTTCCCTTTAAAGAGCACAGCACGACATAGAACATTACTGGTCCAACTCCCTTGGTCCTGGCTTTCGATGCAAAATTAAACTGTCTATGTAACTTTATGTCACAGAGGCTGAAATTCAGCAGTATTCCCCTTTAAAAGATTGCTTTGAGTTTCACAGCTAAACAAAACACAAATGACATTGACAAGTGAGCTGGATGAAATGCCATTAAAGAAGCACAAAAGAAGGTCCACTTATAGGTCACTGTGATAAGTCTCTCTCTCTCTGTCTCTCTCTCGCTCTCATAAATCAGGCTTTAAAGCAGGTAGCGATTTTAATCAGGTTCTCGGAGATGATCAAATGTCATAAACCCCTGATTAACGTACAGTCAATGAATTATGTGATCATTGAAATGGGTATATCGACAAAAGTCCTTAAAGCGTTTGAATGAGCTCTTGATACATTTTATAACCCATCATAACTCAAAACATCCCATCTGCATTACTTCAGTGTTTACAAACATTACTGTACATACACAATCAAATCCATTACAGCCTCAAAATACATGTAAACACCATGTTGAGCTGGTTCATATTGCCGTATTAAAAGCTTGAAGTGTGATTAAAATCACTCTAATAAATCTCTACAAAGCCAGTAGTGCGGCGACAACACAGTGTTATCAACAGGGGGCCCCATACTGTGATTATGGATTGGCCCTATACAAAAGGCACTTACATAAGTCTCTCTCTCTCTCTCCTTCTTTCTCTCTCTCTCTCACTCCACTCCACCACAACTCAACAGGGAAATGTAACCATAACCGCAAGGACATGGGTACTTGTTGTATACTGACTGGCTTTTTATTCCAAGCCAAGAGACTATACACAACTCATGCATATATTGAGCTACAGATACACAATGGGACAAAGCGCATACACATCTCAGACGCAAACACATTTACACTCATACATGTTCCCATGGACACACACACACACACACACACACACACACACACACACACACACACATATACAGAGATATACCCATCTGCAGCTGCTGATAAATGAGCTATAAAAGGATGGAGATGCATGGAGGGTAATATAAACATTCAGTAAAGAGACAAGCAGCAGACGTCATGCTGTTGGAATTAATGGAGGGCAAATATACAATATGGCTCCATCAGCAATGGACAGAAATAGAGAGAGAGGAATAGAGAGAACGAAGACACAGACAGACTAAAAGAGAGGACGCATTGCTATATGTTTGTGTGTGTGTGTGTGTGTGTGTGTGTGTGTGTGTGTGTATGTGTGTGTGTGTGTGTGTGTGTGTGTGTGTGTGCCTGTATTGTTCCCCTGCTGAGCCAGCCCAGTGGGAAGGCAGCAGACCACTGTGGACACACTTTACATTCAAGGATGCTCCAGAAATCACATTCTGAATTCTCCGCTGCAAGGTCTGCTAGTGTAAAAAACATAATGGAACCCTCCACCACTCTACCAGTCTATGCCAAGCCTTCCCTACTATCATGTAGCTGTAAATACTTGCCTGTAATAATAAAACAATCAGTTTGTAATTCACTAGTACTTGTATGTCATTTGAACATCCACCATTGTCAGAATAGGGCTGCTGTAATGGGATGAAATACCTTGCCACAATGATCGGCCCATAGTTGAGAGAAATGGAAGTGGTACAAGTCAGAAAGAAGTGCAATCACGTACATAACAGCTACCACTTGGAAAAAAGACTGTCTTTAAATTGTCAGCCATTGTGTGACTCCTGGATCATCACATGGCCACAGCCATAGCAATAGAAATAATGACAGCACTAGAGCTTCGGGCTATTTCTGCTTTCCAAAGATTACTGTAGTGGTCGAAGAACATGTTGTGATATGACCCAAGGCTATAGCCACCCAGAATCTAAATCACAACACGCACAGCAAAAGAGTACAAAATGTGCAAAAATGTGTGTGTGTGTGCACGCGTATGACTTTGTGTGTTTGTGTGTCTGTCTGTGTGTCAGCTCAGTATTTTTGCTTTCACAAAGAACGATAGCCTCCGGGGTTAATTTTACTCTGTCTGAAATTGAATTATACACACATACAGGAATAGACGCACACACGCACACACAGGAACACGCAAACACACAGAGGTCAGACGAACTTATCAGCATTTGGAAAGTGAGTTACCGTCTCTCCGGCTATTTCAGCCTCCAGGGTATTAGAACAGAGCAGCACTGCGCTTTCACTACTGAACATAACCACCAATGACATCACCCCTTCACACACACACACACACACAGCCCAGACTACACTGTAAATACTACACCGCGACGCTGGCCAGACTGACCGACTGGGCCGCCTGCTCACACTGTCTGCAACCCGCCACTCGAATTCCAATTAGCTGCACATGCTTGGCCGCTAATGGTTAGCTGGGCCCAAACAGGCCTGGCCAGTGTGTGTGTGTGTGTTTAGGAGGGGGGGCGGGGGGCGTTTGTCCCTGCCTTGCCAACCCTACACACTGTTACCAGGTGGGATATTCCCAGGGGTTTCATTGCACTGCACTTATCTATGGTGGTATTAGCAGTAAGATGATCTGGAGGCAACACAGCATGCAGGGAAAATCCCCTTCTTAGTGCAGCTTCTAGAGTTGCAGTAATGCACAAGGGAAAGGGAAATGTTTTGAGAAGTGAGGTGTTATTATCTTCTTAAAGACATAATCCAGTTTTTATTTGACGATCTGTGGGAACTCTGTGGGGAACATTCACGTAAGTTCTTCAAGAGTTAGATTTTTTTTGTAGCTTTCATAGCCCATCATAAATTAAAAGACACACCTGCTTTAATATTACACTTACAGATATTAAAAACATTGCATTGTAAACAAAGCTTTCGCAGCAAAATAAATGTTTAGCTGTCACATAAAGCCAGTATTTAGTACTTGTATCAAAAGCTGAGAAAATAGTTGTCAGCATGAGCCAGCAGGGGGGTGACAGCACTTCAACAGGTGAAATCATACTGCGATCACAACAAGGGCCTTATCTACTAGCCCAGTAGCCCTGCATGTGTACAGTAGCTTAGTGGGTACTAAAGCATGGTATTCTGTTGCTGTACTGTAGTTCAGAGCTCGCCTACTGAACCCTCAGCCACTACCAGTCCACCCAAGCTGTGTTCCTACAGCACAGACGGGCCCATGTGCTCAAAGAATGCAACAGATTCCATCAGCATTACCGCAGGCATCGATTCAGTGCTTTTTGAATGAGAGGGATCAATCATAACTGCAAACTGGCCATGGCTTGTTGTACCTTGAAGAATACCAGAATGACACTGTTGTCAGAAAAACTGAAGCCATTATTTGTCTTAGATACCTCTAGATACAAGACGCAGGCATTTCTTGTTTGCTTCACAGTGCTTGTTGTTTGTACAGCACAGACTGTCTAGGACTGGATGTACAGGAGGACATTAATAGATGAAGCTGAGTGGACAAGCCAGTAGAATAAAGTCATTTTTTCTCTCTACCTCTTTCTCTGCATCCTTGACATCTGTCTCTCTTTTAGCACTTATCTCTCTCTCTATTTTCTATCTTTTTCTCCCTATTGCCTATCTCTTTTCCGTTCTCCCTATCCCTCTCTCTTCTGCTCTTCAAAAGCACTCTGCAGACACCTACTCACCTTACACTCCTCAATCCCTTTCTCTCTCTTTCTCGCCGCTGTCATTTCCACTGACCCAGATACACAAGTGCTGTCAACAACACACACACACACACACACACACACACACGCTCACAAGGACACCATAATAAAAAGGACCCATAATAAAAACGCCGTCTGCTGCGGACGCTCAATCATTGAACCATAAAGCACACAAAGTGCCCCTTGCCTCAGGCATAACACAGACAATACAAGCCACTAAAGTTTTGTTCACAATCCCAGCTCGGCACTGCAGTGCAGAGTGTCTGCTTGTCTCTGTAGCAGCAGGCTGCCGGCCAAGGCACATCTAACCAGCGCGCCCACCCGCCTCAGCAGACGACACACGGTAAAAACTTCACCCACCGTTCGCTCTCCTCCCTTTCCCTTTCCCTCTCCCGCTCCTTGGCTCTGCGAGACTTGTGCAGGAGTCCGATCAGGATCACGGCGGCCCGGATGCCGGCCTTTTTGTTGTGGACCCGTCCTCCGGCCTGAGACATGCTGAGCGCTTCTGCTGGTGCCAGGAGGGGGTCGGGTGACAACCGGTCCAAGGTTAGAATGGGTCCAGGGCTCCTAGGTTACAGGACCTGTTTGGTTGTATAGCTTTGGGGAGGGTCCAGTACCAGCTATGGATGCCACAGGCTCAGTTCTGGATACTGCAAGTCTTGGATCCGCCTGGCAAATTTCTGCCAAGCCAAGTACCTGTTTGAATTCTGGCACTTGATAGGTAGTATAGAGGCTATCTAGTCAAAAGTTCTGGTACAGGTCTGGACCAGTAATCCAAAAGTTGTAGGTTCTGTTTTGAAGGTTCGGTAGCTTCTGGACTCCAGTTAGAACTCTGTTGTTCTAGGTTGTAGAATCAGTATGGGTTTGTTGTAATCCCAAGGTCCAGAGTGGCACTGGCAAGTACAGAAGGTGAGGAGCGCTGCAATGGGTCCTCAGTGTGGGAAGGATACAGTGGCACTGTGGGCTCTTGACTCCAGCTCAAGGTTAACTTCTATCTGCATTCCCTGCTTCTGCAACGAACATGTGCGCTGTCACTCCATGAGGTGACATGGTCCCGAACCAGACGACGAGCAGTTCTGCTACAGGCGGCCTCACAGACACAGACACTGTGGCACTGCATCTCTCTGTCTACCTACCTCTACCTCTCTACCTCTCTTTCCTTTTCTCACATGCGCTCCCTCTTCTCCCTCTGTGGCTATTGCTGGTCTGCTCCCTCCTTCCTGGCTCCTGAGCCCAGCCTTCCTCCATCTGATAGGCAGGGTTTAGTGCAGGGACCGCCCCCTTTCTCCTCCCCCTTCCTCCTCTACTGTATGACACTCTCTCTCTCTCTCTCTCTCTCTCGGGCGTGCTCTCTCTCTCTCTCTCTCTCTCTCTCTCTCTCTCTCTCTCCCTCTCTCTCTCTCTGCCCTTGTTTCTACCTTGTTAATAATTTCATCCTAATCTGCCTGACCTTGTTCCATCTATGCATGATTCTATGATTTCATTTCTAGGCAGACACACACTCACCCATACCCCCCCCCCCCCCCCCCCCCCCCCACCCAACACACACACACACACACACACAGTCCCTCAATGTGAAATCTCAATTCAAACAGGCTTATCAGCCTATCGCCTGCTGTGCTGTTGCCAAGGACATTGGAATTGAAATGTAACTTACAAAATGAATGGAGGGGAGATGAAATCATTAAAAAAAACTGGTAATACTCACTAATTTTGTGCACTCTCTTTTGCATACAGACACACACCTACACACATGAACACACACGGAAACAGATAACACATTTTGTATATGCAAACACACACACATTCTCCCTCTTTCACTGTATCTTTCGCTCTTTCCCACCTAGTGCCCTGCTGTCAATTTTCTTTTCTCCCTCTACCTCTGTTTCTTTTCCTCTCACTAATACATCTTCTGTCCGTACGCTTCTACAGTATTTCCTATTCGTTTTGCTAATACATTCACTGTCTGTACACCGCTATTCCTCTCCACCCCTAGCCTGAGCTAATATTCTCTCCATTTGTTCCATAGCTCGGTAAACAGAGCTAAGTCAGCCATCTTCCCAGAATACATTGATCTAAAGTGATCTGTTTCCTTCTCCGGCCACCTGTTCCTCTTCCCTCTGCTTGTTAGAGGACTGACTGACTGACTGACTGACTGACTGAATGAATAAATGAATGAATGAACAGATGAATGAATGAATGAATAAATGAATGAACGAATGAATGAACAAATGAACAAATGAACAAATGAATGAATGAATGAACGAATGAACGAATGAATGAATGAATGAATGAATGGCTAATTGACTGACTAGTTGCATTCATTTTCTTTTTGTCTGTCAACAATATCTTCATCCTTTGAATCCTTGGTCCAAGCTGATTCATCCATCCATCCATCCACCCATCCATTCATTCATCCATCCATCCATCCATCCATCCATCCATCCACCTTTGTGATTGTTTGCCATCAGTTTTTTGCTCATTTGTTTGTTCATTATTTGGCTGGCTCGCTTGCTTTTTCATTCAGTAAACCAGAGGACATTTAGATAACCTTCCACAGATTTGATTTAGATACATCCACTCCCATTTCCTGAAGCACACTAATTGCACTTCCAGTCATGGCAGTATGGTCTCTCGACACCTGTTACGGAAGCATTTGCAACACCAGGGTAATCTTTGTGCGCTATTGGACATAAAGCTCTGATAAGTCACCTCTCATCAGTGTCATTAAACAGAATTTACAGCCCTGCTTTCAGTAACTGAGCCCCACAGTTAATATTTGAATATGTTTCCACGTCTCCCTGGATCAGGAAACTTACCCAGCACATAAAAGTCTATATAAACCAAATTTGAATTATGAGGCTTTCACATGGCAGCGATGACGAAGTCCCGCTCTATACAGACACGAGGACACAGACATAAAGCAACACAGGCAATATAAAAAGCCTGATGCAGCAGAAACACACGCAATGAATCATACAGCACATATGGTGCACCTTGTTTGAGAAGGAGCAGCGACGACATAAGCCAGTAAATGCCAGTTTGATATCTGTAATGCAGTGTCTAAGACTCCTTCTGCAGAGGATAATTAGAGAAATGCATCATTCAAGACAAGAGACAAAGACATCTTAGTAGACGAGATGCCTCAGTAATTGTCTGACAGCATTCAGGGAATAGAAAAAGCCGGGGAAACAGCCGCGACAAAGACAACAATTAAATGGATGGTCCCATCTCTCTCTCCGCCTGCATTGCTCTTCCTGTGTTCAATCAACGCCATGGCAACGGGGCAGCTGCCAAAGCGTCTGCCTGAAGGACCCCTCAAGGCTGCATCCCTTCGGCAGCCATGAGAAAAGACTGGGCCGATTTTTACTGACTGCCCTCTCTGGAATTTGCTTCTTAAAAGTCTAGTTTGTGATTTGATTGACACAATCTGTGGTTATTGCTCTCTCGCTCAAAACCACCTGAGGATTCTCCCCCAACTCCTGTGTGAGACGAGGCTTGTGTGTGTGTGTGTGTGTGTGTGTATGTGTGTGTGTGTGTGTGTGTGGGTGTGTGTGTGTGTGTGTGTGTGTGTGTGTGTGTGTGGCAAGCTTGAAAGACAAACAACCAAGTTTAGAACTCAACTGGACTATCAAAAGTCCCCTAGGGATGACGGCAACAACATGTGAGCGCACATGTTCACACAGACACACACACTTCCAGTCACTCGGCCATATCACTGGGGTCCTGATGTGCGTCATCAAGGGGAGTAATGAGACACCTGTATCTATTCAGTTTGAGGCACACAAACACATTCACTCTCTCTGTCTCTCACACACACACACACACGCGCGCAAAGGTGCGCTCGCATGCGCCCGAACTTGGATAAACACAGGCGCACAAACACACAGAGCAGATATGGTGTACTCAAACATACCAAATGTGTGGAGGTACACAAAGTGCCTTAGACTTGGTTAGAACTAAGTAACTCTCGCTCTCGCTCTCCCACACACACACATACACACACACACACACACACACACACACACACACACACACACACACGGACTGGTGTCTGCCTCACCATCACTGGTGCCAAGCAGCCTCTCCTGTCACTTCACAGCTTCTCAAGTGTCTCCTAAACAAACAGATGCCAGTCTACCAACATGCCACCTCCCTTTGCAGCTCAATCTATTATGGGACACACACACACACACACACACACACATACAACTTACCACTATACCAGATATATGTCACCTGAAAACTGTAGCGTGCATTATGGTAAACATACACACACACACACACACACACACACAATACGATAGTCCTTACATTACATACAGCCATTACACACAAGGCCGTGCAGTTGCTCAGACACACACACCCATGAAATGCCTGACCTATACAAACACACCCAGCAGCATGCCTGGTGGAGAAAATGACCTTCACAACTGCTGCTGAGTAATAACCCCCCCCACTCCCCACCCCCCCCATAACAGACACGCACACACACATACCTTACATACACACACACAAACACTCCCTTGCCCCCTTCTCCCTTCCTCTGCCTCCCTTCAATTCAATTTTTTTTGCAATTCAACATGCTCTATTGGCGTGAAAGTAGATATTGCCAAAGCATCAAGATAAACATTCGTACATGAAATCCCTTGTCACTCCTTGCACCATATGTGTCTGTGTGAATGTGTGTGTGTGTGTGAGGGGGGCGCTCCATCAGGCCGTGAGTGTCAGTGGTTTCTGTGGAAGGTGTTCATGTTTATGTAGAAACATGAATGAAGTTCAGATGGGAATGAATACATGCAAAAACAAAAAAAAAGACATTAACTCTGAAATGTCATGTTGTCATGTAAATCAAAGATGTGCCCTGAAAATAAAAATGAAATGCCATCACTCACTTTGTCCCACTGTTTGCCCTCAGGTCATGGCTTTCACATTTTTACAAGCCGGAATTTCATATTT
>NC_136002.1:10129807-10142307 GCF_048128805.1 Centroberyx gerrardi
ATTCCCTGCATCTTCTAATCCCTGAAAAAGAGAACAACACTTGAAATGTACAAGCGATTCCTGTTTCACTGAATGCAGTGTTGCATTCAGTAACAGTGGGATTTCTAAAACAATGGCATTTATATAGTCTTTTTTTTACAAAACAGTGGTAATCCTAGAGGTGTAGATGGTGTCTGCTGCCTGCTCCCTGTGCTGTGTGAATATGGAATATGTATAATATGGAAACTCAGCATGCTAATAGGCTGGCACTAAGACACGGTATTCATGACGACCTGGTGCCATCTCTCTCTCTCTCTCTCTCTCTCTCTCTCAGTGTTTCTATGTCTCTCTTCTTCTCTCTCCCCATAATTAACAGTATTCATTCCAGTTTGCTCATCTCATCAGCCTTCTGTCTCCTTTGCTGTCTGCATCTTCTCCTCCTCCTCCTCCTCTCTTTCTCTCTCTCTGTCTCTCGTCTCTTTTCTCCCCATCTCTCTGAACGGTGCTAATACTCTGGCAGAGTGTCAGGGCACACAGGGCTGAACCTGCTAACAGCCCCCGGAGCCACGCAGGCGTCACCTCCATGGACTCTCATTACCATCACTGGGAGATGATCATGTCTCCGTTTCATTTCTGTCGCTCTGTGTCCATCTGCCTCTCTCTCTCGTAACACAAATCATGCCCGTTTCCCCCTAACGCATCTGTCTGGTTGATTCTCTCACCTATTCCAATCCCCTTCTTTCTTCCTACAGAATGAGAGAGAGAGAGAGATGGAGGGGTGGCGTGGGGTTGGAGGGGGGGGGGGGGGGGGGGGGAGCGGGGGTTACATGTAGCCCACAGAGCCAGGGGCTTTGCTGAGTCGGCCAAACAAGACACCATGTGTTTTTCAAGAGGCGACAGATGGAGAAGGAGGAGAGGAGAGGGAGAGAGAAGGAGAAGAGGGGCAGAAAGTTTGGGGCGTGACAGACTAATGGATGACACATGCGCACACACACACACACACACACACACACACACAGGCCTGACTTTAAATAGAGGGATTAGGTGGACGCTAGAGTAAGAGCTCACAAAATCTCAGCTGTTGTTAGCTGTTGTACTTTCACACTGCTGAGCCCAAAGAGAAATCAATGCTTTATGTGTATGGCTGATTGCTGAATCCACACTGAACTGAGCCAGTGCTAAGCTGACTTGCATTGGCCCAGTCAAACTTAAACCAAAATGGTTTACACAGCTAAACCAAGCAACAACTGAACTAAGCTACATTAAAGGTGGTAATCCTTATTGTTTTTTTATAATGTGGGTGTTATGAAGCCCTTTGAGACTGTCACTGTGATTAAAGCCTATACAAATAAACTTGACTTAATCTGCGAGATCCCTGTTTGCTTATTTTGCATCTTTGCTGCTAAGCGCTCATTGCTGTAGTGTTTTTGCACTTCCCAGAGATCAGCTGTCAATCAAACCATGTGGGCGGAGCTGGGATTTTCTGTTGATGCACTTTGAGTTTCTGTAGGTGGCGCTCTTTTCTTTGTCTGTTCAGCCACGGTGGCTATCACTGCTCATGCTAACCACCCAGTTCTTCTCCTATTAATTATATTTATTTGAAACTGTTGGTACTGCTGGAAACGTGAAACACATCACTTCCCGTTTGGCAGAGGATTTTTCCTGGTAAAGAGCTACCAGACACCAGTTGTTTAGAACAGCAAATATAAAAACTTTCATGATCTGGGTATAGGTTGAATCACTATTGTCATATTAATTGGCGATAGTGTTATTTGTGACATTTATGACATAAATATTGCAGAACCTGAATCGAATGGGTTGTCTGCTAATAGCATAACTGTGGCAATTCAGCTTCATCTCAGTTTCTTACTTTTCTTCTAACTGAATTTCTTACATCTATCTGTAGTGGGAAATCTTTGAGTGAAATATAGGGCCCAAAAGTTGTGAAAATACATCCACAAATCAGTGTAGACATCAACTGGGCAGGACAGTATATGAACAGTATTTATAATGGGCATTGCAGTAAGGATAAAGAAAAGATCTTATGTAGTATTCAAGTTTCCCAGGGGCTGCTGAAGTCTTTTAATGGCAGTCTGTTGCAATGATTTCAGGGGTGATGGAGAGCAGAGGGCTGTGTTCACCTGGGGCTCTGATGGCCTTGACTGATATCATCTAAACACAGAAACATGCACACAAACACACACACACACACACACACACACACACACACACACACACACACACAATGCAGGGGGGCACCCGAAGGCTCGTCTCTAGTTGCAGTTGGGGTAAGGGGTTGCAACACACACACACACACACACACAAACAGCAGTTTACTTCCCTTGGGCCCCAGCTGTGGGAAATAAGGGCGATAAACTAAAGAGGAAGTAGTGATAAAAGTGTCTGAGGGAGGTGTGTGTGTGTCCGTGTGTGTGTGTGCGTGTGAGTTAGTGCGTGCGTACGTGCGTGACAAAGTGGTCCTGTGAGATTCAGAGCAGAACGGAGGTACAGAAGAGAACAGGTCGTCCTCAAGGGCTACACACACACACACACACACACACAGCCCAGACAGCTATTAGGACTTGCTCTCTTGCCCCCAGAGTGTCCAAAGTGGTGCCTGATGGACCATCCATCAGCAGGACCTATTGCTGTCTGGTCTCCAGACTGGCTGTGACTCGGACAACCATAGACCAACAGCACACACACACACACACACACTACAGGCCGGATGTTGCAGGACCGGGGTAAAGGCCTTTCACTTTAATTAGTGCAGCATACAGGATATAAAGCTTCAAATCTTGGGTTCAAATCTTGACATTCATTCTCAATTAATTCCTTATTGATCGTATATGTAGGTTATGACGGAACGGCAGTGTGTGACAAGAAACATGGGAAATATTGTATTGAATAAAGCTGGGGGTTTTGGAAATGGAACAAAATCAATGTGTATAACATGGTGAACTTTAAAGTACAATAACATGATGAAAAAGTGGTTGTCACACATGTTGGCCATCCTGCCCATCTATATTGCCTCAATATGTTACGTATGCATCACCACATTAAAGACATGGCACAAGTTTTTCCGTCAAGGAATTTGGAGAAAAAAATTCCTCAATTGACCCTGAACCCTGACCCTCATAATGAGGTCATCCATCCCCTCTCGGAATATCACTGATTTGACATAACTGGATAGGTAACAGCTGTGTAGAGAAACATAAGCTTACACCTGTCCAGTCATATAAAGATCTGAGACTGGGGAGATGAGGGGGGGAGAGGTTGGGAGGAGGAAGAGGACGTCTTTTTCAGAAGATTCAGAAACTGTCAGCACCAGATGCCAGCGATGGATTGCAGCTTGTGTTACCACATGACTGCAGATAGGGAAGGGAGCAAAAGAGCCTCCACCTCACCTACAGAGACTTTTGTTTTGGTTTCTATGAAAAGTTTTAATGCCGAAATTTCAAATTGCTGTTAAGGAGGAGGTGCTTTCAACTCATCAAGTCCTTTGGTAAATATTTGTGTCTCCTCTCATATCTGCAGCAAGAGGAATTGTCTAACAGGCGCTTGAAAATCAGAAAATCAGTACAGAACATAAAGACAAAGAAAATGAAATCAAAACAAATCCTGGAAAGACAGAAGAAAGGCGAGGAAGAGGGGATGAGCGAGAAAGCCGGAGAGGGAGCGAGGAAATGAGGGACATAAAGTAAACAGGAGGGGGAACGATTGAGCGAGAGAGAGAGAGAGAGAGAGAGAGAGAGCAGAAGAGAGAGGGGGAAGTGAGCAAGTGAGAGATAGCAAACAACAGAGAGGGAGCAAGGAAAAGAGAGAGAGAGAGAGAGCAGAAGAGAGAGGGGGAAGTGAGCAAGTGAGAGATAGCAAACAACAGAGAGGGAGCAAGGAAAAGAGAGAGAGCAGAAGAGAGAGGGGGAAGTGAGCAAGTGAGAGATAGCAAACAACAGAGAGGGAGCAAGGAAAAGAGAGAGAGAGAGAGAGAGAGCAGAAGAGAGAGGGGGAAGTGAGCAAGTGAGAGATAGCAAACAGAGAGGGAGCAGGGAAAAGAGAGAGAGAGAGAGAGAGAGAGAGAGAGCAGAAGAGAGAGGGGGAAGTGAGCAAGTGAGAGACAGCAAACAACAGAGAGGGAGCAGGGAAAAGAGAGAGAGAGAGAGAGAGAGAGAGAGCAGAAGAGAGAGGGGGAAGTGAGCAAGTGAGAGATAGCAAACAACAGAGAGGGAGCAGGGAATAGAGAGAGAGAGAGAGAGAGAGAGAGAGAGAGAGAGAGAGAGAGAACGAGTGAGCGAGTGAGGGAGTCAGAGTCAGGCAGGAGAGAAGAGTGAAGCTGTGATGATGAATAGGAGATATATCTGTTCCTTTGTGAGCGCTGATTGCGGTGTCAAATCTGCGGCAGCTCTTTGTTAATCAGCCAGCAAACCATCCGTGGCTGCAGCCCCTCTGCTCAGCGGCGTCATGTCACCGCAACACAAATGTCATCAGACAATTATTTTCACACTCGCCGGGATATTTGATACACGATTGTTCTCCTCTGGCTCGTGATGCGCTGGCAGAATGGGCTTCAGTGACATA
Organism: Centroberyx gerrardi; assembly: GCF_048128805.1. Classification (NCBI taxonomy): domain Eukaryota; kingdom Metazoa; phylum Chordata; class Actinopteri; order Beryciformes; family Berycidae; genus Centroberyx; species Centroberyx gerrardi. The sequence continues at coordinate 10,134,365 of NC_136002.1, forward strand.
TTCTCAGATGTGTGTCCCTAACTTTGGTCAAACCATCGTGAACGGATTTGATACACGTCGAAATACACGGGTGTAACGGGACAAATGGACCAATATTCTCCAAACGCTCCTGGAAAATTGACTTTTTGTAGATGCAATATGTCAGACACGACAGACAAACAATGCAGGTGCGCACGTGTGCAGAGACACACCTCATGCTTTCAATCACGCCCTTTTTTCCCCGCTGTTCAGATCTTTTCTGCTTTATGAGTCAGTGTTTCTCCCCTTTCTTTCTCCCTTTGTTTTCTTTTTTCTTTCCTCCGGGGCCAAAATGTCAGGCATTACATCAGAGAGGTAAATCAATTTCCTGCTTTCTCTGTTTGCCCGTCTGACTGGGATGTGGGCTGACAGCTGGTTAACCCTCAGTGTCTCTCTCTCTCTCACACACACACACACACACACACACACACACACACACCCTAGGAATAACAAATAGAGGGTGCATGAAGAAGAAGGGAATGAAGAATTTTAATTAACAAAAAAGAGGAGGGGGGTTAACACCAACTCACATTCACAGTCAACATCAACATCCAATGAAGTGCTTACTATCATAGAAGTCTCCAATTCTGCACCTATGGTGGATTAACACTGCACAGATGCTATAGAGTAGTGATATGGTAACAAAAACATTTTTTTGAAGCAATATCTTTACAGTTTGAACAGCACTATCCTTTAAAGTATCATAATTTGTTTTAATTCTGTGCTATGAATCATTTCGCACAACCCGGTGTCAGTTTTGTAAAATGGTAGATGTCTCATTTTAGATATCCATTTGTTGTTGCATGCAATTTGATGGGCCAGGTGTAAATTGCCACAATGTATCGGCACAGGCCATTACCATTCAATGAATCATAGGGTACTTAGCTGCTAGCCAGTGTACGGACCCAGCAGGCAAGGACAAGCCCAGGCCATATCTGCAGGTTGCTCATATGGAGATGAATTATTCCTTTGAAAGCAAATTGGGTTTGAGTTTAGCTCTGCCGGAGCGAGACAAGGCCTTGTTCCCTGTCTCTGACGTACAGGATGGAGGCATAGAGAGAGAGAGAGAGTGTGTGTGTGTGTGTGTGTTGTCAGTGTATGTATATGTGTGTGCCTGTATATGAAGCACAGAGCTGAGCAGGCGGCAACTGCAGCTTTAATATCGATTTTTCACGAGTCATTTATGACAGATGATAAGAGTGCACAGCCCTAATGTGAGCCGGTGTGTGTGGATGAGAAAGGAGAGGTCAGACAGACAGACGGAGACAAAGAGACAGACACAGGGGAAGAGAAACCACAGGTACTGAGAGTGTCTTTTTCTACAAATCTTCAGAGGTGAGAAGTTGTTTTTAGTTCTAAAAGAGCTACTGAAGCAGAGGATGGACAAGAAAACGAGTGACCACAGCTCTTTAACTTCTGTCCATAGCGTCTATAGCTTCTGTGTATGTTGGAGCCTGACTGAACAGGGTCACAGAGAGGGCAGGGACACACACACACACGTGACTCTCTCTCTCTCTCTCTCTCTCTCTCTCTCTCTCTCTCATCCACACAAACACGCTGTTGCCCACAGAGGTCAAACTCCATGAGCGCAAGGGAAAAAGAAAGATTTTCTTTCATAACCTCCCACTCCCCTCTCTCGCCCTCTTTGTCCTTTTTCCTCCGCTCTCGTTCTCTTCCCCCTCAGCTCATTTTTTCCCAGGAGAATCCATCTCCATCTCCATTTCTCTTTCTCCCTTTATCAGTCCCTCTCACCCCCCCCCCCCCCTTCTTCTTCTCCTTCTTTCTCTCCCGTCTCGTACTCTCTCCTCTCTTTTCATATGTAAAGAGCCGCTCTCCTGTGTGCGCCAGGACGGAAGAAAGGACCGACTTTCTCCTTCCTGCGTGTTCAATCGCAGCGAGGGATCTGACTCCGTGGCTCTATTATCGTCTCCCCGCTCTCCTCTCCCCCACCTCTCTCGCCCTTGATCCCTCAATCTCCCGCTCTCTCTCTCTCTCTTCTCTCCTCCGTCTCTCCCCCTCGCACGCTCATTCTTCGGCTCCACATTTCTCCTCCTCCTCTCTCTTCCTTTCCTTCTGTCCCTCTTTCTCCCCATCTCTCGCTCCCTCCTGTATAGCATCACCTCTCTCCCTGCCTTTCCTTTCCCTCTCTCCTTCACCCCCTTTTCCCCCACTTTCCCCCCCTTTTTTTCAGACGCCAAGGTGTAATTTGCCGCTAGCTTATGTCAAGTGTTTTGTGTCCAAAACAGCGGCAGCAGCAGACGCAGCAGCAGCAGCAGCAGTAGCCGTAGCGGAGCATAACTCACAACATCCTCTTCCTCGGTTTCCAACGGCAACACTGCCAGGCTTAGTTCGTTTAGGCAAACACTCACGGAGACACAACAGAGATTAACGAGACAAAGAAGAGACGCACACAACAAACCAAGATGCCAGGCTCTTGTTCCGTAACAAGGATCTAGTATAGCCTTCAGAAACAGTCTGATGAGAACACAGACAGTGTCGGGTGGTAACGCGATACAGTAATGTTATTACTTTCCCCAGCAAGGACATATTAATATCCCGCAATTTATCGGCAACTGTAATAAAATACGTTCCTTTTGTTATCAACCGCCCTCTAAATATCAGATTGCATTTGAATTTGAATCTAAAAACGATATCCCTCCTCCAGCTCTCTGGCTCGTTTTCCTCATAATTAGCCGTCGTCTGCTCAGTTAGTTTAGATGAGAAATGGCAGAAAAGTTGACTCTCTCTTGGAAGTGGAAGTATTCTCTCTACTCTGTTCTTATGGAGCAGAAAGATGACAAGAACATTGGAGATCAACGCTGTTTGGTTTCCCTGATCATTCACAGAGAGATAACTGATTGTCGTGGAAAAGTACTATAATGAGTCATGCATGCTTTAGTAGCGTAACAAATTATGGCTTCAAGACAGTAATAAGTAAAGCAATAATATTATTTTCATTTAATGAGCAATATATTCGTTTTTTTGAGTAACAAGCCCAACACTGAACACATGCAGTGCTGTGAGATCTGGTGTGTGTTCATGCTGAAATGTGGTATTGTGGGATCAGTTGCAGGTTTGCAGGATCAATCTCTGTATATTTTCATCCTCAAGGAAAGTCAGTGAAGGCGGCAGAGGTGAAAAAAATTCAAGCAACAAGAACAGGTACACACATCTCCGAATCCTCTCACCTCCTACTTTCCCTGTGGATATGGATGTGCATGTGGGTGTGCATGCGTGTGTGTGTGTGTGTGTGTGTCTGTGTGTGTGTGTGTGTGTGTGTGAGCTGTTTACCCGATCTCCATAGCATGCCGCTCAGGGAACCCTCTATCTCTAAATAGGTGAGGGTCTATTTTATGAGCCCTTAACGGCCAACACAAAGGCCAGATGGTGCGCTTATCAGCCACAGTGTGTGTGTGTGTGTGTGTGTGTGTGTGTGTGTGTGTGTGTGTGTGTGTGTGTGTGTGTGTGCAGCATCAGGGAGAAGGCAAGAAGTAAATATTTGTCAAAAGCTAAGAGGCAGCTGGTTGTCTGGGGGGCTTTAGGGTAAGGAGGCTCTCGCTTAACAAGCAGAACACACACACAGTGATACTAGTGGTAATATGTATTTATGAGAGAGAGAGAGAGAGAGAGAGAGAGAGAGAGAGAGGAGGAAGACAGAGAGGATGTTCTGTCAAGGTTCTGGGGTCTCTTTTTCCTGCCACACACATTGTAACCGCTATCTAAGAAAGCAGTCTTTTGCCAGACACCCCATTTGATTTCTTGTTAGTTGAAGTGATAACAGCGGGTCGAGTGAAAACTATTTTTGCAATTCTTTTCCCTCAATGCAATATTCTCAATGCAGCCCCTCCGTTGCATCAAATCAAATAACACTGAAATCAAAGTTTGTCCTGGTTTTGAGCTGAACCTCCTGGCCCATAAACCTCTGAGCACCTCATCAGTGTCTTTTAATAAAAGCATGGAGAAGTCATAAATGAAATGCAACCTCCGTACAGACAGTCCAGTCCTCTGGGTCAATACACAGCTAAACTCCCTAACACACACACACACAGACAGTACAGGAGATGTTATGTAACCAATCATGTGCATGTCCTCATCTATGTTGTACTGTACTCTGCTGTTCCTGGGCATGATGTACCATATCCTGTCATGTTCACACACAAACACACACACACACTCTCCCATAGATCCATGGCCACTCTATGGAGCGAGTCTTGTGGGGAAACATGCAGTATGGTCGCTATAGGCGTCAGCTTCAAGGTCAGATTATCTCACCGCCGGTTGTGTTTTGATGAAGTGGCGAGGCAGTGTGGTCGCGAGGCTAGACAACTAGGCCCTATCACCATGGTAATGGACCATACTGGACCATCCCTTTGGTGATCATCATCGGTTCACGCTGCCATGGCAACAGCCTGGGCTCCCTATAGGCTGACTCATACAGTAAGGCTGGAAAAAAAACACAATACACTATTGTCTTGTAGCAGTAGCCTATAGACACCAGCTGATATTACCGCGGACTGGTAGTGAGACACAAACACTAAGTTGGAATACGCATTCTCTGCAGACCTGTGGATGTTTTTCACCCTGCTCATGTGGAACAGAATTCATTTAAGAGATGAAGAGGCACGCAGAATCAAAAAAACATGCCTCTACAATTAAACATTCGCTTCTCATAGACACTGGAGAATGTTTAGTCAGATCAACTAGCACCTGTTCTCCGGTTGTTTAAGTAGCAGAAAGGGAAACTGGAGTGTAAAGTAGTTTCACAATAAAGACCACACCTGAGCCTCACCAGAGTTTGGCACTCCACTGGCAAAATTGTCCAGATGCTGTGAAAAAACGCGCTGAAATCACAAGCAGTCCCATAGAGCTGTTCCCCATGCTGCAACAGGTAGAGATGTAACAGGTGGCAGAGAGATGGACACAGAGTCAGCGAGCATAGAGGAGAAACAGGGAAGCAGCTCCCTCTAGTGACCAATTGAATTCACTTCAGCTGCTTTCATTACAGTTTCCTCCAAGAGGCCGCTTGTGAAAAACACAGGGAGTCGGCTCCCTCTTGTGGTTCACTGCAGAAACAGGTGGAAACGTGTGAACTGCTTTCCCTCCATATCTCTGCTCAGCTGTCTCACACATGGAATGATTTCACGAAAACACTCTTCTCTTCTGCTGGTCTCTTGTTGGCACATTTTGATAGGACAGACTGACTCACTTGGATGAAGATTTCTTCTCCTTTCTTTACACTCAGTGTGGATTCAAAATCAAACTGAGGTGAGTGATTTGATTCTACTGTACTTGGCTGGGTACACATGCACTGTAATTCATAGAGCTTTGCACAATATGAGAAACAATGCAAGCAGTACATCCGGGGAGGATCACCTTAAAGCACACTTAAATTAAGGACAATATAGTTCAGCTGTAATCTCAAATTTGACTATGATTGCCATTTAAAAATGGACACCGATAGTAATATTTCTTCATCAACAAGTGCAATCTATCCAGTCGTCAAGTCTGGTAGTGCTTGAGGCGTGAGAGGAGAGGAAGTACAACATCCTGACCTTGGCTCACGAGGCTGGGTGTGGCTCCACCACTTCCCACATCACACCGCTCATCTTCACAACCTTCTCTGATCTCGGTTTCTCTACCTATTTCTCACGCCTACACACACTCATGTATATGTAACCACCGAAACGCAGAAGCACACACAAAGACAAAGACAAGGGTTAAGGCCACGACGCGTCCCGGAATAGAAAAGTGAAGTGACACTGGAACGGGGATGACTCAGTTTCAGACGCTGTATAAACATCACATGAACCCTGGCTCCCACATTAATCCCCAGCTTAGTATCTTATTGGGCCACTGGGTGTTAGATAAAAGCTGATTGCATTTCTGTCATCCATTGGTAAGCCTCGCCTTGCCTTTCTCTGCGCTGGTGCACATAAGGGTTAGATAACAGACTGTAACGATTGCTTGGAATGAGCAAAACACAATAAAGCTGCCGGCTCATTATGGCTGCATACAGCCTCCGTGTGACTAGTCATTGTTTATTCCACCCTCACTATAAGAGCACACCCTCGAGCTTTAATAAGCCATCACCTAAAGTAAATATAATAGCAGCAGACATTTAGCCCCGTGTTTGTTTGCTGCTCACAGCTCGCCATCGTTCCCCGCAATATAGAAGGCACCGGGAGATAGAGTAAATGCCAGGCTTCCAGAAATAGCAGCAGCCCATTTGCTCTTTTCCATGATGCTAGTAGACAGATAACATTTACACCTGGCTCAAAAAGTAGGCTAGGGAACTGTAGGAGTAGATGCCTTTTTTTTTTCTTCAAAAAGGGCCTCTATATTTTCCATATTTTGCTCTATTTCTCTGCCATTGTTCACTCTCAGCCTCTCCCTGTCACACGTCTCGCTCTGTCACTCCCCGCAAGAATCCATTTCTGGTGGACATGTTCTATTTTCTTTGCCGATAAATAATGTATCCTTTGTCTTCAGAATGGATGTATAGGAGAATCCAGACAAATAGGCCGTTTCATAGTATTGACGCGTTGTTCTCTAGAGGTTGAGAAAGATCTTATGACTAAAAGTATAGCGGTGAATTGGTATATTGAAGGGTACATTAGCAAATAATCCACATAATCCACATCATAGAGAGCAAAGTCCCTGGCCAGCGCTCCATGAACACACTGTGTCACTGCAGATGACGCTCTCGGATGTAAGCAGCTGTACTGCTTGAACTGAACAGAGAATGACAGAGGGGAAGAGAAGAGATGAAGGGAACAGAAGGGGGTTGAGGGGGACGGAAATAATGTCTGACAGGCGTCAATGTCTAATTGGCAGCAGCTGGCTACAGTCATACACACGCACATATGTACGCACACACACACACACACACACACACACACACACACACACAAGAGAGGAGACTGAGAGCAGCACCTGGACTGAGAGAGACAGGCAGGCAGACAGTTAAACAGACGGACGCCCCATGGGAAAAAGAATCCATGAATGAACTTGCATCACCTCTGTTTCCAATTCACATGTATGGATATACACAATATGTAAATCTACCTAAAGCCTTCCTATGTAACCGATACAACACATGAGGACACTGTGGCACGCTGGAACCCAGTGGCTCTTAAAATAGAACTGGGAACTGGACAGATATCTTGTGGGATATCATTCCTTATAGAAATAGACTGATAAATCATTCAGATTGATGCCATTCAAGCCATCGAGCCATCAAATCTCTAATTCTCTCTCGTTCATTGGTATCCTTGTGCAGAAGAGAGAAATGATCAGAAGTTCATATGGATCAGAGGCTGTGATGAACAGTGTTGACAGAGGAACTTTACGAGCGGCAGCATCGTACATCCTGAACCAACACCTGCAGGCTGGGAGCAGCATGAGGTCATGGACCCTTCACCTCAGCACACACAGACACTTTATTTTACTCTACTTTATTCTAATCTACTCTAATCCCTTCTAGTCAACTCTTTGCCCCTGTACTCTACTCTACTGTACTCAGCCACAGTATGGGATAACAATTTAGTAGCTAGGGTGGAGATATATATATGCTGAGAGAAGAGTGTTTGTACTCAAACAAATGACATATGAAACTGTGCTGTGGCATGAAGTAAATGCAAGGGATCTACTTTTGAATTTGATCAATCAGACTTATAATATGTCGATAACATGTTTTGCTGTGCAATTTATAATGGGTTCCAAAACATGTGTATATATTCATATATCAATGTCCATTTTGGAAAATGCTAGGAAAACCTCAAATTAATCAAGATTCAGTCTTCAAAAATGCCAAGTTAAGTAAAGTTAAGTTCTTAAGATGACTCATAATTTGGTAAGCCACTTTCATGACAGCAATCATTTCATGATAGTAGGCATAATTTGTTTTTTTCAAATGGTCGACATCT
>NC_136002.1:10147307-10157307 GCF_048128805.1 Centroberyx gerrardi
GATGTTGTGGCATTAATTCTTTAATCCCGTTAATTTGGCGACTGAACCGTGCAGAATGAAGCCTGATCTTTCTCACTCAAATACACACGCACTTATGCACAGTCACGCACAGACACACACATACACACACATACACACACACGCACACACACACACACACACCCACACAATGCCCACTATTCTCACTGCGCCAGCTTCCTTGCCACCCAACCTTGAAGTTTTAAATATAATTTGAATGTTTTCCAGGGTTTTTGAATGATTTCAACAACAACATCCATTACACCAACCTCCCCAGAGGCTGTAAGAGACACAGAGCAGGGAAAACTGTGGTTCTATAGTGTTATTATTTACAGATGCTACAAGCTAGATATGCAAATGTCAGAATACTGGGGTTATAGTGAGAAACACCTTGTGTAATAGTTTATGCAAAAGAAACTAATTTATGCAAAAGAGATGCACACTTCCACATCGTTACCTGCATGCAGAGGCTTCAAAGCAAGATGCTTTAGCAAGATGCAGATTGCTTTTATAGGCTTGGCCACTTGATGAATGATGAACCACAATCGCAAGAACTTCAGTGAAATAAAATAATAAAAAATATATCAAACACAGTGGTTCCCTATGGCTACTTCACAGTTCATTTGCCATGCTACCAATGATGCCTTCCTGCCTCAATAGTCCCTATAGTCCTGCACCATGATGAGTGAGCGTCTTTGATATTTTTCTGGAGCTGTAAGTCTGTGCTCTCAGAAGGCTTATCTTCCAAGCAGTGGAGAAAATACACCACCCCCCTTAGGGCTGACTCATCAAACAAATCAAACCCACATATGTAAGGAAGCTTTCTTCAACCCACACCTTATAGATGAAGGCAATCTTTTCTGTCTGACTCTCTCTCTCTCTCTGTGTGTGTGTGTGTGTGTGTGTGTGTGTGCGTGTGTGTGTGTGTGTGTGTGCGTGTGTGTGTGTGTGTGTGTGTGTAGTTTTGAGGGGGGATGTGATCTGATGACATCACACTTTTTAACAAATTTTACAAACAAAGCGCGACTAAACAACACCACCCTCACTACATTAGAACAAAGTGACAGTGAGTAAGTGTGCGTGCATGTGTTTGTACTCTGTGTGTTTGTATTGTCTGCATTCAGTACTTCCACAACAGACTCACTATAGTCTTTCCTTCATAGGAAAGGACATTTTCTCTCATCCAGAAAGCATACCAGATGGCCTGGCTAATTAATTGATTTATATATATTTAAACAAATGGCCTGCCCCCTCACAACCAGCTCTACATTTGCTACTACATCACCATCCGAATTGACTGCTGCAACTTCAAGCAGGTGCTAAAGCAACTCTCCTGCATCTAAACTATCCATCTATGCATCTGTACTACATGTGTCTCTGTCTGTGTAACGATCCAAAGGGAGAAATTGGTTCACAAAGAGGATGGGTGAGCTGATACCTGCAGCCTTCAGATGAGAAGTCATATATACCTATCCAGTGACTGACATTTTAAAAACATACAACTTTAAGGTTTTATATGTCTTATGGTGTATAGTTGTTGTTTTTTTTACCACTTTCTCTAAACTCAAAATTCAAGAAAGGTTGACATTTGATAGTGTTGAGAAGGGAGATGCCCTTCACATGCTCCTCTTCTCTCTGTGTCTGCCTGTCTGGCTGTCTGCTCTATTCCCAGGGCCGGGAGGATGCTGAAAAAATGTAATATGTGAGATTGCTAATTGCCTGTTGTAAATTGTAGACAGTTATGTAATCCATTGGAGCTGTCCATCTCACTAATGTAATCTGTTTACTTTCAGTGACTTTTGGATTAGTTTGCCTCCAAAATGTAAAGAATGTGAAGTTAAAGGGACAGCTTATTCCAATATGCATACTGTAATTGGTAGAGTATTATTATCATCACCCCCCAACCAAACCTCTATTTTAAATTGTGCAAGATAATTCTCACAATCTCAATGTCTTTTAAACTTTCAAACATGTCGCTGAGCAATCTGACAAGTCAATCTGACAAGTAATCCCCTATTTTTCTCAAAAGCATTTGATTACTGTATGTTTTTTTAATTGCTGTGCTACATAACAGTTACCAGTTAATCTTGTTACATGTAATCCGTTGCTCCCCAACCCTGTCTGTTTCAACTGGTTCCAACCCTGTCTGGCATGGATGCGCAGCCTGAGCCCAGCTGGGAAGGTTAAGTGCTCTGAAGCACTGCTTCAGTGTCAGAATGACGGCCAGCGGGGGAGCCGGCGCAAAACACTCTGAGTGTGTCAGCGCATTCAGCTGAAAATGGGCTTTCTGGCAGCTTCTTTAGCGCTGCATCATGGGAGCACTTCTTGGCAAATAGAGCAGGAGAACACGACTGCTGAGAGCCGTGTCCGGAGTGTGTGTCCCATAACACGCACAGCAGCAACAACAATAACACACAGAGCAGGAGCACAGACAGCAGGGACAGACAAAGCAGCCTGTTGATTCTCAGTGATCCCTCCCAGCCCGGAGACAGCACAGAGTGAGACCAAGCCACACACACACACACACACACACACACACACACACACACACACACACACACAGTAGGTTGTCAAACAGAGGTCAGAGTGTTAGAGGTGTGACACGCAGAGGAGCAGTCTGAGCCCTCCACCCATCCTTCCTTTTCAGGAAAATAGTTTACTTTTGCACTGCACACACCCATACTAATACAAGTACATGCACATGTGAGCATACACATACACTACACAGCATACTATACAAACAGCCATAATGGGCACAATCAAAAACATGTGCACACATAGACAAACAGACACACACACACACAAACACACACATCAGCATCCAGTGAGAAAGCAACATACCATCCGAATCCACCAAATGACACGCTTCTCCTCCTCCTCTGCATTTTGACAGACTGAACTTCTCAGCAGCCTCTCGCTCTCTGTCTCTCTCCTTTGGGAAGATGTATATGCTTGCTGTCAGTCTCTCTCTCTTTCTCCCCCTCTGTCTCTCTCCCTTTCTGTCTCTCTCTCTCTGACTCTTTAGGGAGATGTATACACTTGCTCTCTGTCTCTGCAGTCTCTCTCTCTCTCTCTCTCTCTCTCTCTCTCTCTCCTGCTCTCTCTCTCTCTCTCTGTGGGGAGATGCTTGTCTATTCTTGCTCACTCTCCTTTTTTTCTTTCTTTTTTTCTCCCCTCTCGCCTCTTTTGCTACTTCTCTCCCACCTGCCTCCCCAGAGCTGCTGTCTCCACTTTGGCACTTGACCAGTCAACTACTTTCCAGAAACGCTGCTCGCTCTTTGGCTTTCACACGCTATTGCACACACACACAGAGACACACGCTGACACATACAGGTACACCCAGTCACACACACACACACACACACACACACACACACACACACATACACATGCTTCAGCAGGGGAGGAGCAAGGTGGGGAGGGGCCACAATCTCCCATCTGACAATGTATGTTTATTTCACACACACGCACGCACGCACACACACACACACACACACACACACACACCTACACACACACACACACATTCTGCAGAAGAGCTAGCATTTGTTTTCAGAATCATCTTTATCACCATGACCAGCCACAGCATCTGTGACCTGCCCAATAACCAATAACCAACAACAGGAAGTTGAAATGTGGTCACTTCCTGTGTTGTGTGCCACCCAGTGATGCTGCATCACACATGTATGCATATAATCCAAGTTTACTTTTTACTTTTTTGAAGTCAAAGTCTGCAAAGTCCATTAAGCACTGTAAAGTAAATTCCACAATCATAGGTCCTATTTAAAAACCCAGTTGAACAGACAATCAGCTGACAGCAGAGAAAGAGAGAGAGGATTCATTTTGAAACGTAATGTATTCTATATAAGGAAATGGGAGGAGCTGTGCTATAGTGCGGTCTGGTCTGACAGTAATAACTGCACACAGAGAAACCTCCCATGTTGTGACCAAAGGGAGTGTCCTTCCTGGCTTCCTTCCTCCTCACTCCAGCCTTGACAAGTCTCACTCTCAGGCTTAACGCTCACACAGCTGCCTAAAATACACTGTGGGAACACAGGACATCCCAAGACTTTAGGTGAAGGTATATAACTTTAAATAATGCAAACTTCTCCTTGAGAAAACCTTTTACCTTCTTTTTTAATTTGGGCTAAACTGCCTCAGGGGTAAAAACCTGATCAGTGTTTAACAGTATGTCCTGTTATTCTCCTGGGACTTTCTGTTTCATGTGTTACTTTAGTTATTTTTGTACGAGGGCTACACATAGACATGATATCACACGAGTAGAAAATGAAAATGTTGAATATAAAGGGAAAAAGAGGCTCAGGCAATTGATATTGAATGTCACAAAGAGGTTAGGTTTCATTTGCTTTCCTCAAAAATATTAGCCCAGAACACTCATGGCTGTTCTTTTCTGCTGTGAATAGAAATGGTTTCCAGACCGACCTTCATTTACAATCACAGCAAAAACTACTCTTCCACCAAGACGCCAAACAAGCCTCTCTTATAGCCTGTTGAGAATGATTATAGCATTCAGAATGAAAGAATACCAATATTGCCTCTCTGCCTCTCTCTCTCTCTCTCTCTCTCTCTCTGTGGCTGATGAGTGGATGAGTGGGTGCACTCTCAGTCCCATATCTCTATCATGATGGCATCTCACTGATTAAAAGCAATAAAACGCTCCAGTGGCGTAATGTAATGGTGTGTGTGTGTGTGTGTGTGTGTGTGTGTGTGAGACTGTGTGTGCACATGCACAGGGCTATGAACTTTACACAGTCTGGCACCGCAGTACTAATGATTATAATTACAGATCAGCCCTCTGTCTGCATTTGTACAAAGGACTGAATAGAATAGAATAGAATAGAATAGAATAGAATAGAATAGAATAGAATAGAATAGATAAAGGTAGACATGAGTTCAACAGCATACAAGAAAATACGCTTCAATAAAACACAATACAATACTTTATTCATATTATATAGGGGGATATTCACAATAACTGAAATGTATATAGGATCACCTTCCCTGCCTCTTGGTTACAGGATGTGACATTTCTGATTGAAGATGACAAGACATATGGGGCAGATCACATATGGGACAGAATGACCTCACTTTCTCCACCTAGTGGTTTAGATAGGGGCACACAAGATATGAATGACCAAATCAATGTTTTCACTGACAATGTTTGACAGTGCCAGACTGGGGAACCTTCTTCTCAAACAAAAATGAATAAAAGAAAGAGATTTGGAAAGATAGGAAGAAATAAATGTATAAGGAAATTTATTAAAAAAAAAAAAAAGAAAGAAAGAGGACAGTTGTATATACTACACTTTACAACACTTTGTAAGTCAAGACATAATACTGTAATACCAAACTGTCACTTTTATCTACATGTTATTGGGAGCTTGTTCATCTATTGTCCTGAAATGTGAAATGCGTACATTGCATTCAGTTTATATTGCCCAACAACAGCCAATCAGGGACTGGCATGACTATGTCCTGTCATACAGTCTGTATGGTACATGTTGTTCATAGTTGAATTATATAATGAAAGCATGGCCTCCCTAGGAAGACCAGGGTGTAGTTTGTGTAATCGGCCATTGTACCATTGTACTGACAATGTCACATGTCACAACTGTGTGGTGTGTCAGCACTTTATCAAACATCTTCGCCCCAACACTCCTCTCTTCCTGACAAAATGGATTAAATCTGAGTGTGTGAGGACAGCTATACAGCTAGTGTGGAAAGGATGCTTCAAAGACAGAGGTGTGTGTGTGTGTGTGTGTGTGTGTGTGTGTGTGTGTGTGTGTGTGTGTGTGTGTGTGTGTGTGTGTGTGTGTGCGTGTGTGTAGAGAAAGATAGAGAGAGGTGTGATAGATAGATAGATGGATAGATAGATCCTCATCCGAAGAGTATGTGTGTCATTGTTCTATGCTATAGTAGTGTCATTATATATAGTGTCATTATCTATATACAGTATATTTTCCATCACATTTATTGGAAATGTCATCTGATCTATGATTAGAACATTTGCCACAGTGGGTTCATTCAACTCTTATTGAGATAAAAGGAAGGTTATCAAGGTAATCGCTCAGTGTCTAATCAAAGGCAAAAGGCTCAACAGCCCATTTCCCCAACAATATCAGAGTCTTGAGGTCATTAGATTATCTTTTCTTCATTTTCATCATTTCACTGAGCAGCTATTTAACACTTCCTAGACATCATGGCATCACAACTATTTCATGCAATCACTCTCAAACCAAATGAGTTTGTGCAAGACGATTTAGAGTTTTGGGATGTGTGATTTTGTACAACTGAATTATTCCTGCGAAAGAAAGACGATAGCGTTGGCTAATCAGCATAAACAGAGAAACTGGAGTAGGCTCACTAAAAGGGTTTTACATACTTTATAAATACAACACCTAGAAACACAAAACTGCCTCGTCAACATAGTCTTGTCTTATTTTTTAAACTCCAGCCAAATACAAACTACAAAATATGTAAAAGTATTTAAATACATATTTCAAATACATTTCATTAAAATACTACTCATCTCTAGGGGAGAAATTCATTGTTTTCACTTCAAACTCACACTAAAAACCCTCCAAGTCCATGTTGTTGGTCAGGAAGTCAAATGGAATTTAGTTCTTTAAAAGGTTAACCTATTAAATCCATGTTAGTCCATGTTAGAAATGTGGTTGGCTACTGTCTCACTAACATCCATAGGACATATTGATGCCTTAGAGAGTGATGCTCCCATCCATCCATTACTCCTAACCTCTTCCATCCACTCTCTCTTTTTCTTTCCCCTTTTCTTTTTTCCTCCGCTTTCCCTCTCTCCCCCATCCCACTTTTATCCATTTTGTTTCTTTCAATCTGTCTTCTCATCCTCCCTAACCTTCTCTCTGTCATCACAGTTTATCCCTCCCTCCATCTCAACCCTCGGTGGTGAGGAATTCAATCACCACAGATGAGTTTCAAGGGAGCAGTGAGACTCCAAGACAGTCACGATGTTTCCGTCTTTATTATTTTTGTCTGTCCCTCCTTCCCTCTCTCTCGCCCCTCCTGTTCCTTCCTTAGTACCTCCCTCCCTCCTCCATCTCTCTCCCCACCACGTAATAAGGTATTTAGTCATCAGATGGATTCCCAGGGGATGGTATACTCCTAGACAGCGCTGATGGACCTTTCTCCTTTATCTATCTCTTCCTCCATCCATCCCTCCGTTCCTCCCCTCCTCCCACCGTGTCTCTAATAGGTTACTTAGTCATATGAGGTTTTCCAGGGCGGCTGCTGATTTTGAGACAGACCTGATGCTCTGCTTCATTAGCTCCTGTCTCAACCACCTCCATCCTCATCTATCTAACTGAGATAAAACACACTCGCGCACACACACACACACACACACACACACAGAAGCATACTCATAAACACATGCACAATGCACACACCTACAGACCAAACAAGCGTCAAACGATATTTGCAAATAATTCTTGGCATTTGTTTTAATTTGATTGGAGCACCTGATAGATTGGGGTTGCCGCATAGGTTAATAAAGCGGAGTGCCAGAAAGGTTACACAATGAAGAAAGACTATCCCAATTAGAGTTGATAGCAAGTTATAATAAAAACAAAATTATTTGCAAATATTATTTGACCCATGCCATTGACATTGACATTATGACATTTAGCAGACACTTTTGTCCAAAGCAACTTAGAAGTATGTTGCCATTATTACCATGCTTGGTACACACATACGTAAAATATATGTAAATACATATGCATACAAAAGTAAGCAGATACAAGCGCAGACACACAGACACACACACACACACACACACACACACACTGTTAGTGCAAAGTCTAAGAAGTTCCTGTTCTTTGTGGGTACTTTGGTTGTTATAAGATCGATGTTTAGGGTCCGTGCATTATTTCAAAGTTCAGGATTCAGAAGGATTCAATGCAACCTTTTTATAGCAAGAAGGGTTACATGCAGGCAAAATGGTTCCTATAGGGAGCTGAAATCAACATAATTAGAATAGTTTCCATGCGGTAGACTCACAAGAGTCAAACAATATTTTTTCTTTAAAAGATCAACAAAAATGTGTGCATTGGTTGGACTGTACATAAAGGAGAGCCTTGTGGTTTGGTATGTATAAGTCTGTGATGTGTTTGTACCAAGCCCCTCGGAGTAACATCTATGGGGGTCTGCACTTGCATGGCTGACACTGACTCTAATCCAGACAATGAGCTTTCCTTCTGCTTTACTGCCCAATAAGATCAACTGAATAACACAGAGGAAGCGCTTTCTTCAAAAAAAAAAAAAAAGAAAAACTCATGAACTTCTTTTTCTCTAATTCTGTTCTTCTCTTTCTTCAGCTTGTGCCTATTTTTCACTTTCTCCTACAATGTCATTCTTTCCAGCTTATCCCTTCCCCTCCCTTTCTCTCATCTTTCATAATCCTCTTTCTATCATTCTTCACTAGACCTCCTCCTGGTTTCCATTATATTTTTATTTCCCTACTTTTTCCTCCTATAGTTCTTCTCTGTGTTGGTGGATTTTAGTGAAAGTGACAGCAAGCCCACCCATACACCCACTCTGCCACACACACACACACACACACACACACACAATCACACAATCACAAATTAACAGACACACACAACTGCGTGCACACAGACACGTACTCACATTGTGACGCGTGTGTACACACAATTAACAGACTATGACACACGTGCACACACACACGTGCACACACACACGTGCACACACACACACACGCAGCACCTCCTCCACCCACACAGTCTCCATAGTGCCTTCAGCCCTCTTCTCCCCCGTTGTTCACTCTTCCAGACAGCACTGATCAGAGAAAAACATCCATTTAATTCACACACTTCCCCTTCACTGCAGCTCCGCCAAGCTATAAGGAGCAACATAGGCACAAAAAAACCTGCGCACACAATAAGAAACACCCAGGGGCACAAAAACACACACACACAAAAACAATTCAATCAGGTACATTCCGTAAATATGGCAATTTCCTCTCACGGTTTCATCTTCCACTTAACGGGGACAAACACACACACACACACACACAAACACACAAGCTGTGAGAGTTCAAAGCAAATCCTTTCTGCAGCTGCAGTGACTCATGTGACACTGTATCAAAGTTTGCATTGATCTCGTCACCAAAGTAAGCGAGAGAGAGAGAGAGAGAGAGAGAGAGAGAGAGAGAGAGAGAGAGAGAGGGTGAGGGAGAAAGAGATGGAGGGGGGAAAGGGATGAAGGGGAGAACAGACAGAGAGAGCGCTAATGTTTGGGATCAATTAGAACCAAAGAATGGTGAAATAAGAAGAATAGAGGTTTAGAAAGGTATTGGTAATGAGCAATGGATTTGGAGGAGGGGATGGGGTGGGGTCGGGGAATGAGACTAAATGAAATGAGCACATGTGACAGAAGAAAGGGAAGGGGGTGGAAGAGGGAGAGAGAGAGATGAAGAGAAAGAGGACCAAAGAAGGAAGGAAGGAGGGGAAGTGAGAAATGTTAACCGATTGAAGGGTGGATCAATGAGAGGCGGTAGACGAATAGCAGAGAGGGCAGAAGAAAAATAGAGTCATCACGATGAGGAGAGGAGAGGAGAGGAGAGGAGAGGAGAGGAGAGGAATGAGGACAGAAGCTAGAACAGTGTCTGTAGTATTCGAGGAGTATTTGACTTTTCTCAGCTCTTGACTGAACTCAAGTGACAAAAGGGACGAGGGAGACAGAGAGAGTGTTGGGAAAAACAGATAAAACGATGTAATGTGATAATGAATAATATAAAAGGCTAATAAAAAAGGAAGAAGGGAAATGACAAATTTAAATAAATCAATCTCAAGTAGTCGTGTGTGATGTGCATGTGTGTCTGTCTTTGATGCAGCACAAGTCATTGGGTGAATACACGCATGTATGTGTATGTTCATGTGTAATTGCATATGTGTGTTTGTGTGTG